>NC_135982.1:27268512-27468479 GCF_053455715.1 Rhinoraja longicauda | reverse complement strand
ATTGGATGCGAGCTAGACACAAAATGCTGGAGCAAATCAGCGGGTCAGGCAGCATCTCTCGAGAAAATGAATAGTTGACGTTTCCGATCGAGACCCGTCTTCAGGGGCTGATTCTGGCCGCTGAGAATGTCGGAAGAATTTTTGCACAGTTCTTGTTTTATATGTATTTTTCTATTCTGAATAAAGTTTATTTTGATTTTTTTTTAAAAAGCATTGTTGAAACGGATTGCCTTGTCATTTATCAGGCTGCTGATTGCGTGACCTTAATGTGGCAACCGCCCTGAAGTGCCTCTTTGGGAGACACTACATTTCAAAAGAGAAATGCTTTCAGACATTCTGACATTGTAAAAGTTTTGATGATAAAGAAAGCCACGTGAGGTGACGACATGGATCTGAGGGGTGCGCAGTAAGGAACTGCAGGTGCTGGTCTAACCCAAAGATAGACACAAAATATGCTGGAGTAACTCAGCGGGACAGGCAGCATCTCTGGAGAGAAGAAATGGGTGACATTTCGGGTCGAGACCCCTCTACAGACTGATGTCAGACTCCCCCTCCCATTTCCACAATGGACGCAGATGCGGCATAGACAGAGGAATTGGGAGTAGGGGATAGAGCTTTTACAGGAAACAGGGTGGGAAGAAGTGTAGTCAAGATAGCTGTGGGAGTCAGTAGGTTTGTAGTAGATGTGTCTTTTATTTCTGTCGTTCATGGTAAGATTTACACCATTTTGTGTGCGAGATATACAGGGTTAGCCAATAGACAATAGGTGCAGGAGGAGGCCATTCGGCCCTTCGAGCCAGCACCACCATTCAATGTGATCATGGCTGATCATTCTCAATCAGTACCCCGTTCCTGCCTTCTCCCCATACCCCCTGACTCCGCTATCCTTAAGAGCTCTATCTAGCTCTCTCTTGAATGCATTCAGCGAATTGGCCTCCACTGCCTACTGAGGCAGAGCATTCCACAGATTTACAACTCTCTGACTGAAAAAGTTTTTCCTCATCTCCGTTCTAAATGGCCTACCCCTTATTCTTAAACTGTGGCCCCTGGTTCTGGACTCTCCCAACATTGGGAACATGATTCCTGCCACTAACGTGTCCACTGTTTTGCATATCACCCACTGTTTTGCATATCAGCTAACCAATGAAAAGATTAGGTCCTGATTTATACCAGCTCTTCACCTTCCCCCCTTGTCTGAAGAAGGGTCCCAACCTGAAACATTGCCCATCCTTTTTCTCCAGAGATGCTGCCTGACCCGGTGATTTACTCCACCACTGTGGAGTAGTGGAGTACTCCACTATTGGATTTATGCTTCATGAATTGGATTCTCGCTTCTGTACCACGTCAGGCAGCATCGGTCATTTTTAGCGGCTGTCAAAGGTTTTTAACTAATTAATTCACCAATTCAAAATTTTCTTGGCTCTAAGTATTAAGTTAAATGTCTCTTCAATTATATTGTGGATACTGTAGAGTTCTAGTTTGCAAATGCCTAATCTCTGCTTCTATGACTTTTTAAAATAAAACAAAAAGAGATACAGCTCGTGGAGGTGAAATTAAAATTAACAGAGAAAACAAAGACTTCCTACGGTATATCAATGACATTCCAAATGCAGTTTCGTCCAGAGTTCGACTCTTCGTAGATGATGCCATAATTTATAGAGATTAAAACACCAGAAGGCAGCTTGGCCTTACAGAGGGATCTGGATGCTCTATGTGAGTGGGGAGAAATCTGGCAGATGTTATTCAATACAACCAAATGTCATACCATGCATGTCCCACACAAGACTAAACCACTTTTCAATGTCGGGTTTCAATGTCGGGAGCCACGACCGCCCCGACGTGCAACAACAGCGGCAGCGACAGCGACAGCGTGTTCGCCCGCCCCGGATCGGACTTATCATCGGCGGAGCCGGCCGTCTTCGGAGGCTGCGGGAGTGGCTGCGACGCGACGCGCCTTGGGCTTGGCCCGCTGTGGACCGTCCGGTGCGGCCTGCAACCACAACAACCTGGCTGCGGGCGAGGACAGCGGGAGAAGGGAAAGACATTGTGGCCTTCCATCACAGTGAGGAGAGGACTGGAGGAGACTCACTGTGATGGATGTTTCTTTGATGGATGTTTCTTTTTTGTGTGTTTTTTTGGGGTTGGGTGGTTTGAGTGCCTGTTTGATGTTTTTATTGTTGGACTGTGTTTTTGGGGGTTTTAGGATGTGTGATTTGAATGCCTATTTAATGCTTCTATTGTTGGACTGTGTTTTGGGGGGTTTTTGGGGTTGGGTAATTTGGGTGCCTGTTTAGTGCTTTTATTGTTGGACTGTGGGTGATTGAATTAACATTTTGTTCAAGATGGCCGCGCCGTTGTGTTTGGCTGCCTGCCACTGTATGTTTCTTTTTTTTCCTAGTCAGATGTGCAGCACTTTGGTCAACGTGGGTTGTTTTTAAATGTGCTATACAAATAAATTGACTTGACTTGACTTGACTTTTATTGGAATACAATATGGGTAGCCGTACATTGCTTGCTGTCGATCATCACCCATATCTAGGAGTCGAATTAAGCAAAGATTTAAGTTGGGCGACACATGGGCGGCACGGTAGCGCAGCGGTAGAGTTGCTGCTTTACAGCGAATGCAGCGCCGGAGACTCAGGTTCGATCCTGACTACGGGTGCTGCACTGTAAGGAGTTTGTACGTTCTCCCCGTGACCTGCGTGGGTTTTCTCCGAGATCTTCGGTTTCCTCCCACACTCCAAAGACGTACAGGTATGTAGGTTAATTGGCTGGGTAGATGTAAAAAATTGTCCCTAGTGGGTGTAGGATAGTGTTAATGTACGGGGATCACTGGGCGGCACGGACTTGGAGGGCCGAAAAGGCCTGTTTCCGGCTGTATATATATGATATGATATGATATTAGTCAAGTGTCTAACAAAGCAAATAGAACTCTCGGCCTTCTTAAAAGAGATTTTCACGCATGTGGCACATCCGTCAAAGAGAACGCCCACAAGTCCTTGGTCAGGCCCAAATTGGAGTATTGTGGATCTGTATGGGATCCTTTCAACAACAACAACAAGATCACCCTGGAGAAAGTACAACACCGAGTAGCTCGCTTTGTATGCAATGACTACAAACGCAAATCAAGCGTGAATAATATGCTGACTTTTCTCAGATGGGATACCCTAGTGCTCCGCAGAATCAGGCTAAGACTTATTGCAATTTACAAGGAGATTCACAAAATCACGCCATCAAATCTTCCGTCATCCCAGCAGAGCACCAACTGCCATGAAATGAGACAAAATACCGATCCCTACATCATCAACTCGCTAAATTTCAATAAACATTGCTACCAATATTCCCTTTACCCAAGGACGATAAGGGAATGGAATATGTTACCACCCAACACACGTGCTGCTCCTGATGTTCAGTCATTTAAATAGGGGATTGAGCAACTAGATCTCTTCAACTTGGTCAAAAAGGCCCACTTCAAAATTTAATCACTGCTCTACTCACTCCGACCTTCGTGGGATAAGCACTTATGAGGTGTTTGCGCAGTAATCGACCAGAACCAGGACCAGAACCAGGACCAGAGCCAGGACCAGAGCCAGGACCAGGACCAGGACCAGAGCCAGGACCAGGACCAGGAGCAGAACCAGGACCAGAACCAGGACCAGAAACAGGACCAGGACCAGAACCAGGACCAGAACCAGGACCAGGACCAGGACCAGAACCAGGACCAGAACCAGGACGGTTCATTAAATATGATCAATTGGCCTGATACAGAGTGGATCTCTAGTGCAAATATTCAATCAGTAACATCCAAAGTTTAAAGATCAGATCAGGGAAAGGCCAGTTCGTTGGATGCTTTCAAGAGAGAGCTGGATAGAGCTCTTAAGGATAGCGGAGTGAGGGGGTATGGGGAGAAGGCAGGAACGGGGTACTGATTGAGAGTGATCAGCCATGATCGCATTGAATGGCGGTGCTGGCTCGAAGGGCTGAATGGCCTACTCCTGCACCTATTGTCTATTGTCTATTGTCTATCACGAAGCAGCAACTCTGTCAAGAAATAGTTATAGATGTTAACTATCAACTTATCCAAGAAGTTGAACAAAAATAATTGTTTACAATCATTTTAAAGACGTAGAAATCGCAGAGTTGTGAACACTGCCCAGTCTATCACAGAACCTGCTTACTAAAATGGCGCTGAAATGTATCCATGACCTACTACGGATTTTAGAATCAAGTGGTCTATCTTGCTCCTCTAGTATCTTTGTTCCAATCGCGTCACTCTGTGAGATCCACAACATCGCAACATCTCTGGTGTGCACATGCGCGATGGCTTGGGCGGGGAGAGGAGGGGAGAAGGCGGAGCAGCGCGATGACGTATCACGCAAATCAAGCGAGCAGGGCGGAGAGCGGGCGAATTGACGTGGCACGCGGGAGTGGAAGCAGCGATGATGCGATACGCAGGGTGGATGGGCGGAGAGTCGAGAGCAGGCGGGATGACGCGGCACGCAGGGCAAGGCGGGCGGGATGATGCGGTACGCAGGGCAAGGCGGGCGGGATGATGCGGTACGCAGGGCAAGGCGGGCGGGATGATGCGGTACGCAGGGCAAGGCGGGCGGAGAGCGGGCGATATGACGCGGCGCACAGGGCAGACTGTCGAGGAAGGCGGAGAGCGGGAAGGATGACGCGACACGCAAGGCGGGCGGGATGACGCGGCACACAGGGCAAGGCGGGCGGAGAGCGGAGAGCGGGCGGAATGACGCGGCGCGCAGGGCGGAGAGCGGGCGGGATGGTGAGGAGGTGGAGGTGGCGGCGGCGACGGTGGGACGAGCATGGATGGAGGTAAGGAAGGGGGCCGGGGTCGGGGCTGGGCCGGCCGTACGAACAGCTCCTGCTCGGCTCAGCGGGACGCGGGGCTCGAACCCCGGGCAGGGCGGGGGCGGGGGACAAGCCGCGGTGGGGAGGGACTGAGGGGAAGCATCCGAGCGTCAAGACAGCCCGGGCTGCAGGTTCGATGCCCGCCTCCCCGGAAACACGGTGATGGACATGTCAGGCCAGAGGGCACCGCATCAGTGTGAGGGCGATCAGGAGATCCCAACTGTATACTGAGCTGAGGAGACCCTGCAGCAGAAATCCGAGGATTATTTCCTTTTAAACTCCTGTCATCGGGGAGAAAGCGCGCTGTCGACCCGAAACGTCACCCATTCCTTCTCTCCAGAGATGCTGCCTGTCCCGCTGAGTTACTCCAGCTTTTTGCGTCTATCTATCTTGGTACAGGAGCCTGAAAACGAACGTGAAGGGTCAGGAGCACTTCCTTACCACAAACACCAGGCTATTAAACACTACAACCTCAAAATAAGACTTTGGGGGCATTGTTTTTTGTCTTTGCACTGTTAATGTTTGTTTTCAAATATATACTGAACTTTTTGTTTATTATGGTGTTTACAGAGCATTATGTTTTCATTTCTGTTGTAAGTAAGAAGTTTGTTGTTCTGTTTTGGGACACATGACAGTGAAACACTCTTGATGAAGTTGGAGCTGCCACCTCACAGCGCCAGGGACCCGGATTTGATCCTGACCTTGGGTGTGCTGTCTGTGTGGAGTTTGCATGTTCTCCTTGCGATCATGTGGGTTTCCTCCCATGTCCCTAATGACGTGCAGGTTTGTAGGTTAGTTGGTCTCTAAAATTACCCCTAATGTGGATGAGAAACATAACACAGAACTAGTGTGAATGGGTGAGTGATGGTCGGTCTGGACTCGAAGGGCTGAGGGGCCTGTTTCCATGCTGTATTTCTAAACTAATCTTCTAATCATCTGAAGACCTTTTATAGCAACAAGTCATCGAAATGGGGTTTGGATAAGCTCCGTTTATGATATTATTCAGAAAGCACATCTTTAATATTCGGTCTTTGCAGTTCAGAAGAGTTGCCACGTTTCTGGTATTGGCAAAATTTACAGAAGTTCACCGAACCTTCCTATCTTCTGCCTTTGGCAGCAGGTGGTTCCCCCCACCGGGTCCCGCCTTGATTCTCAGCGGCCCCCAAGGCAATCTTTGCCTTGTCTGGAAGTTGGAGTAACTTCCCACACATCTACTCCTATCCTGCAGTTTATTGCAAAGCATAGTCGGTTGCACAATTTCTATATTTTGTCTGTATAGTAATCTTCAATAATGTTCTGTTGCAAAGCTAACTTTGTTTGTATGTAGGCAGCTGCCCTTGAATTAACTTTTATTTTGAAAACCTCAATCTATTTTGAGCTATTGTGGTGGAATAAAATACAGCAGCAACCACTTCACCCTTTCACCCACACTATAGAATAATATCGAGGTTTTGCTTAATTTATATTGAGGCTGAAACATAAAGGAAACAGGTTTACCACAGAGAAGTACCTGTTCCCTGTACCATCTCAGCCGTTTCTCTGAGTAGCACTGTAACTCTGACTCAGATGGTTCAGATTAACGTGGCACTCTAATAGACAAGAATTGTAAGCATACAGTTCAACAAAGGGAGCATTTTATTGTAGGATGTGCCATATTTCCGATGGGATGTTAAATTAAGGCCCCAAATTGCCTAGAAAACTATTTGAGAGAAGAGAAGTTATCTTTGTGTCCTTGCCATATATTTAATATATTTTTCTAAAGCAAATTGTTATTATCATATTGCTGTTTGTTCAACGTTACTCTAGCAGATTTGACTGCTGTCTTTAAGTTCTCAAAGCAGAATTAGTCCATCAAGTCTACTCCGCCATTCAATTATGGCTGATTTATCTTTCCCTCTCAACCCCAAGATTCAATGAGAACCCCCACCCCCCACTCATCCTTCTAAATTCCAGCGATTACAGGCCCGGTGCCATTATACGTTAATGCAATCATTCCTATGATCGTTCTTGTAAACTTGCTTTTTACCCCCTCCAGTACCAGCTCATCTTTTTTTCAGATATGGGGCCCAAAACTGCTCACAATACTCCAAATGCAGTCTGACCAGTGCCTTTGGATGTCCCTAGGTGTGAAAGGCATTTTATAATTGTCCGTCTTTATTGTGACTTTGTAAGTATCTTTGTTGCCCTGTTTTGTAGCATATAACTGGTGCACATGTGGTAGGCTCGAAGCCTTGCGCAGATTTGCAAGTTTGCATATTTCCATGTTCTTATTGGAGCCGGGTTTATGGAAAGAGTCAAGAGTATTGAATTGTCAAACGTACTGAAACAGAACAATAAGATTCTGACTTGCAACAGCCCAACAGGTTTGTGTACATAGTACTCAATAGATAACATAATAAACAAACAACAAAACAATAAATTTAAAAACTCAATATAGTGCGAAGCAAAGCCCAAAATCCCTAGTGCAACTAAGATAGTTCGTAGATTGAAGGTTAGTTGGAGTTTGCAGTGTTCGATAGCCTGAAGGTTGTTAGGAAGAAGTTGTTCCTGAACCTAGAGGTCATAGTTTTCAGATGGCTATACTTCCTTCCCTGTGGAAGAATCTGTTTAAGTTTAAGATTATTATTGTCGCGTGTACATACAGTGAAAAGTTTTGTTTTGCATGCTATTCAATCAAATCAGATAATAGCATCCATAAATATAATACCAAAGTCAAGTACAATAGGTAGTGCAAAAGGATAGATACAGCGTGCAGAATATAGTTCTGCCGCAGTTTCACTGTTTCCTCAACGTGTAGGCACTGGAAGTTGTTCAACTTACTCCAATGGTAACAGTGAGCACTAATGGCCTTGTGGTTGTACTCACTGCAAAAAAATGTTGGCTACTGCTTTCTCTTCCTGCCATGCCCCTTGACTATTTTCCATATTTTAAGTTTATTTGTGCGTGTTTAGTATTTGGCAAAGTCCTGTCATCTGTAATCACTGAGGATGGACACAAAATGCGGGAGTAACTCAGCTGGGCAGGCAGCATCTTTCGATGGAAGTATTGGGTTACATTTCGGGTCGAGACCCTTCAGACTGAGAGTCAGGGGTGAGGTAAACGAGATTTGGAAGGGTACGGTGTGAGAAATGAGAGATCAAAGGGGACATGGATCCAGGAAAATGTCTGTTATCACTGGAGTTTAGAAGGATGAGAGGGGATCTTATAACGTATAAAATTATAAAAGGACTGGGCAAGCTAGATGCGGGAAAAATGTTCCCAATGTTGGGGGAGTCCAGATCCAGGGGCCACAGTCTAAGAATAAAGGGGAGGCCATTTAAAACTGAAGTGAGAAGAAACTTTTTGACCCAGAGAGTTGTGAATTTGTGGAATTCTCTGCCACAGAGGACAGTGGAGGCCAATTCGCTGGATGAATTTAAAAGAGAGCTAGATAGAGCTCCAGGGGCTAGCGGAATCAAGGGATATGGGGAGAAGGCAGGCGCAGATTACTGATTGTGGATGATCAGCCATGATCACAATGAATGGTGGTGCTGGCTCGAAGGGCCAAATGGCCTCCTCCTGTCTCTTCAGTCTCCCGGCCAATATTTATCCCTGAACTAGCTCCACAGATTGCTTCCTACATCAATCCTGTAACTGCTGTTTAAAAATATGTCAATGCACTGCAGGGTAAATGTTTGGAACTTTAATTAGTGAGTCCTTTTCCTCCCTAAAAATGCGGTCCTCAGAAACACGAGATCAGCTCCTTTTAATCAAGGCGATTATAGAGTCATAGAGCAATTCCTGCAAGTTAGCAATATATCACATTTCTTTTAGATTTCAGATTTGCACTGTATCTCCGAGCCAGCCAAATAAATACATTCTTTCTCATTCCCATTCCTTCTCTCCAGAGATGCTGCCTGCCCTGCTGAGTTACTCCAGCATTTTGTGTCTATCTTCGATTTATACCAGCATCTGAAGTTTCTCCCTACACAAACAAATAAATACAGTCAGTGTACATCTGGGCTTACAGTCCAGAAGCTAATTGTTGCCTGAGTAAGCTGAAGTCATTTTTTGTGCAGTCTATTTGGAAAAGGAGGACATGGGTTTCTTGGATGGTGTCCAAAGCACACACCCATTCACAATAACGATGAAATCAGGAATCCATAAAGATGAGCAATTGAATGCTGTTTGTGATAATGTGTAAGAAAGAACTGCAGATGCTGGTTTAAACCGAAGATAGCCAAAAAAAGGTGGAGTAACTCAGCGGGACAGGCAGCATCTCTGGAGAGAAGGAATGGGTGACGTTTTGGGTCGAAACCCAGTCTGAAGAAGGGTCTCTACCTGAAACGTCACCCATTCTTTCTCTCCAGAGAGAGAGAAAGCTGCCTGTCCTGCTGAGTTATTCCAGCTTTTTGTGTCTATCTGCTCTACGTAATAACAATGCTTTGCCCACAGCATTATAAAATATAAATCCTTGGGTCTTTAAAATTATTTGCTCTGCCACATGCTTTGAAATTATTTTACCACTTCATGCATCCTTCCAAATCTATCCTAATGCCTGTCCACTATTTTGATCACTATAACAGCAGGACTGCATGGTGTCGCAGCAGTAGAGTTGCTGCCTCACAGCGCCAGTGACCTGGGTTCGATCCCCACTATGGGTGCTTGTCTGTATGGAGTTTGTACGTTTTCTCCAGGACCTGTGTGGGATTTCTCTGGGATTTCGGGTTTCCTCCCACACTCCAAAGACATACAGGTTTGCAGGTTAATTGGCTTGATATAATTGTAAATTGTCCCTAGTGTATGTAGGACAGTGTTAGTGTGTGGGGTGATGGCTGATCGCCGTGGACTCAGTGGGCCGAAGGGTTTGTTTGTGCACTGTATCTCTACACTAAACTAGACTAAATACACATTTGCAGATGTGACTTCATCCCCCTAGATCCTAAACTGTTGCATTTCCTCCCTAGATACAAGGAACTGCAGATGCTGGTTTACCAAAAAAGGAGACAAAGTACTTAAGAGGAAGAAACATTTGTTGGAGTAAGCAGTTTAGGGAGGAAATTCAGATAGTAAGTGTCAGCAGGTCAGACAGATCCTCTGGAGAATGTGGATAGGTGGTATTTTGGGTGGGATCCTTCAGTCTGAAGAAGACCCCGACTCTAAATGTCACTGATCCATTTCTCCTGACCCACTGTGTTACTCCAGCACTTTGTACATGAATTTCTTCCCTCAACTGCTTACTCCCGTATACCTTTCTTTCCTCTTAAGTAACTTAAAATCTACTGTGGCAATTTTTGTTTTATCTGGCCTTGTATATCCTTGGTGCCCCTGATACATTTTGCATAATACTTCTCTGAAGTATCTGGCGATGTTTCCATGTTAAAGTGTAAATGTAAAGTATTGTCATTGATTTGGACAGAGTGCATGCTTTGGTCTTTGTGCAACTTTGATAAAGGCAGTTCCAAGAAAATGTTTAGACACCAAACCAGCTGCAGCATGATGAAAATTGCTGGGGGATATTCACGGCACATGTGGTACAGTTTAAAATAGGGAGGCTTGTTTTGTTTTACTTTTGCCACTGATTCTCCATGGCAGGGTTGCCAGAATAAAGGAAGCTTGTTCCCTGCATTGGTTAATATTTTGCACAGTCTGGGTAAGATAGACACCTGTGTACGAAGGAACTGGAGATGCTGGTTTACAGAAAAGATAAGTGCAAAATGCTGGAGTGACTCTAGAGAGAAGGAATGGGGGATGTTTCAGGCTGAGACCCTTCTTCAGACCGAGAGTCAGGGGAGAGTGAGACCAGAGATATGGAGCGGTAAGGTGTGAAAACAACAGATCAAAGCAGATGATGGTCAAGGAAATATAGAATGGTTCATAGTTGGCAGAGGGCAAGGTGACAATGATGCGTATAGTCAAATTAACCAGGAGGGCAGTGTTAATCAGATGGATTGATAGATTAATCAGATAGACACCTTGTGATTTCATGGAAATTAAAAGAAGGCACATTTTCAACTATCTGAAGAAGGGTCTCGGCCCAAAACGTCACCCATTCCTTTTCTCCAGAGATGCTGTCTGACCCGCTGAGTTACTCCAGCTTTTTGTGTCCATCTTCAACTGTCACTATTCTGTTTGCTGAGACATTAGCAATCAAAAAAGGGTTTGATTACAGCAGGGATCTGTGCTGTGAACAGTTTGTAACCCAGACCATTTGCTAGTCAGAAATGTGGTCATGAGCCAAGTTCCAACACAGCAGAAAGTGCCAGCAGCTGCCAGGAAATCCCTGACACCGGTCAGATTAGAATTTGATTGTGGATCTGTAAGTTCAAGTTCCAGATATCCTCAGTTGCTATTTGTAAATACGAGGTAATAGTTTAGCATTTAACATCTTGTGCAAAGGCATGGTTTGAAGAAGGGTCTTGCCCCGAAATGTCACCCATTCCTTCTCTCCAGCCTGTCCCGCTGAGTTGCTCCAGCATTTTGTGTTTATCCAAGTGATGGCGTTTGGTTGGCAATGATACCTTTGTTTTTGCATCGTGAATGCACAAATGATAGAAATTCTGCTTTGTTTCGTTCAGTTTAGAGTTACAGCGCGGAAACAGGCTCTTTGGCCCACCAACTCTACCGACCAGCGATCCACGCACATTAACACTAGCCTACACGCATTAGGGACAATTTACACTCATACCAAGTATACAAACCCAAGCTGATTAACATTACAAACCCAGCTCTCTGGCGCTGTAAGGCAGCAATTCTACCGCTGCGCCACCGCCTGCCGTCTCCCTGTAACTTTTGATGCCCTTCCTATTCAAAAACCTATCCATCGCCACTTTAAAAATACCCAATGACTTGGTCTCCACCGTCATCTCTTGCAATGAATTCCACAGATTCATCACCCTCTGGCTAAAGAAATTCCTCCTCATCTCCTTTCTAAAGGAATGTCTGTTTATTCTGAGGCTGTTCCCTCTGGTTCTAGACTCTCCCATTACTGGAAACAGGGCCCTAGTGAGTTGTAAATCTGTGGAATTCTCTGCCTCAGAAGGCAGTGAAGGCCAATTCTCAGAATGCATTCAAGAGAGAGCTAGATAGAGCTCTTAAGGATAGCGGAGTCAGGGGGTATGGGGAGAAGGCAGGAACGGGGTACTGATTGAGAATGATCTGCCATGATCACATTGAATGGCGGTGCTGGCTCGAAGGGCCGAATGGTCTACTCCTGCACCTATTGTAAAAAAACAAAAACATCCACAGGTTACATAGGGTTTTGTTTCTGTGGACTGTTCCTAATCCGGATGGTTTACAAGTCAGAAACGTAGTCACGAACCAAGTTCCCAGACAGCAGAAAATGCCTGGAGCTGCTGGAAAATCCCTGCTGCCGGTCTCTCAATCGCTAGTTTGTACAGACAGAGATCGCACATGAGCCAGGAATTGCCAAATATATGACGAATTAACCAAATATGTGACATTGCGAAATGTGTGGGAAGGGAGTGCAGATGCTGGTTTACATCGAAAGTCTGAGGAAGGGTCTCGACCCGAAACGTCACCCATTCCTTCTCTCCAGAGATGCTGCCTGACCCGCAGAGTTACTCCAGCATTTTGTGTCTATCTGCAAATTAACCAAAGTTGTACTCTGAATGCCCCATGCATTTTCTCCATTCCTGCTTATCATTTTGGAAAGTCTTCTCAGATTTCCTCCCCAACTTTTTTCGTGAGGGCAATTATTTCTGGTGTTTGCAGAGGGCTGTTTCCTGAGAATTGATCGTTTTTAAAAAAATTTCAGAACTGATCTCATGACACTCTGGTGATTTTGTTTCGGTGTCATGAGAATTGTGAAATGTGACTTTGCACAATGCACAAATTGGGAGCTCGGATTGAATTAGAATTTCATTTTGCAGATCACGCAGAAGCTTGGAATGAGAAATTCCCCCAGGAAACAAAATTGCCGGGTAGTGTATAAAGAGGCAGACGGAGATGAGGTGCAAAACTCTCAAGTTGAAATGAATTGGAAGGGCCAAATTTAAATTAAGCCAGTTTTAAACAGACGTATCGGCGAGAAGAGCTGTGTTGGAATGGTGCACAGTATTCCTTACCAGAATGATTACCACAGGAAATAACAGAACTATGCAGTTGCAAGAACATTGACTAAATAAATGACTTTATACAAGCAGATGCAACTTGTAAGAGAAATTTGGACAGATATAAGGATAGGAAGGGTTTAAAGGGCTATGGGCCAAATGTGGGCATGTGGGACTAGCTCAGTATGCCATTGGTTGGCATGGACAAGGTGGGTTCAAAGGCCTGTTTCTGTGCTGTAGGATTTTATGGCTATTTATTTATGCAATTACTGGCTTGGAATTCTTGCCATTTTATTTAATATAATTTTGGTTACACAAACACTGAATAAACTATATTTAATTACATCCCGTTCCCTTGTAATTCTGGGATCTGCTGACTCGCTCCATGTCCCTGAAATCCCTTCAATATTTTATTTATTTACTTATTCATGGAATGTGGGCTGCCTTGCCGAGGCCAGCATTTACTGCCCATTTCTAAGCCCCTTTCAACTGAATGGGTTGCTAAACCATTTTAGAAAACATATACAACAGCCAGCCTTGTTATGGAATGATATAAGACCGACCAAGGGATTGGAATAAAGATTTCCTAAACTCAAGCTATTTTCTCCTTTAAGGCCCAATGTAAGTTTTTGAGACAGAAATGCCGTGTAATGACTGGTAGTAATATGGTAAAACCAGTGTGTGGGAGTAGCTTTTAAGGAACAGACTTTGGCAAAGATGTGGTGGTGATTAAATCCAGTGGTTGTCCTGTTAGGTTTTCTTTGCCATCTCAATCAATTCCAATGGTTTTATTATTTAATTTGTCTTTTTGGATCTGGGTGTTGTTGGGAAGGGCAGCATCTGTTGCTCATCCCGAATTCCTACCCGTTTAGTTTAGCTTAGAGATACAGTGCAGAGATACAGCGATCCCCGCACACTTTACACTATCCTACACACACTCTGGTCAATTTACAATTATACAAAGCCAATTAACCTGCAAACCTGCACGTCTTTGGAGTGTGGGAGGAAACGGGAGATCCCGGAGAAAACCCACGCAGGTCACGGGGAGAACGTACAAACTCCGTACAGACAGCACCCGTAGTCAGGGTTAAACCTGGGTCTCTGGCGCTCTAAGGCAGCAAATCTACCGCTGTGCCACCATGCTGCCCAGGTTCTGAAATTGCATAAAAGCTTGACTGGGTAAGGATGGCTGATTCCTTCCTCCGAATAACAGTGGTGAGCCAGATGGGTTTTTATCCATACAGAGCAAATCTGCTTGCAACCGCACCATGAATAAAGCACGTGGAATTCCGTCACAATGTAAAAGTAGTGGTGGGCATTTTGGGTTACTCCAGGTCTTGGCTGTTATGTAAGTTCTGCTGTTTCCTCTCTGTTTGATATTTACGACTGACACAGAAAGCTTTCTCATGTCAGGAACAAAAGATATTTCTGCTCTAAATTCATTCTTAACTAGGATTCATTTGTTCTCCAAACCTTCATTGACATTTCTGGCTGACAATTTGAACTGTGTAGGAAAGAACTGCAGATGCTGGTTTAAATCGAAGGTAGACATAAAATGCTGGAGTAACTCAGCGGGACAGGCAGCATCTCTGGAGAGAAGGAATGGGTGACGTTTCGGGTTGAGACCCTTCTCAATGGGTGACGTTTCGGGTCGAGACTCTTCTTCAGATTGAAGAAGGGTCTCGACCCGAAATGTCACCCATTCCTTGTCTCCAGAGATGC
Source organism: Rhinoraja longicauda (assembly GCF_053455715.1). Lineage (NCBI taxonomy): Eukaryota > Metazoa > Chordata > Chondrichthyes > Rajiformes > Arhynchobatidae > Rhinoraja > Rhinoraja longicauda. The sequence goes on along the minus strand of NC_135982.1, from coordinate 27,453,837 downwards.
TGCCTGTCCCATTGAGTTACTCCAGCATTTTGTGTCTACTGACAATTCTAACTAATGGATAACCAAATTCTTTCCTCCCATTTTACCGCCGAATTGCATTGCGGTATATTTTCTTAATGCTATTGGGATCAATGATTAATTAAAGCTTTGGCTCGAGCGATATTTTTCATTACTAGTGCACACCAGTGAAAGCGAGCCAATTTATTTGAAGAATTGGGGTTAGGAATGCAAGTTATGTTCATTCACAAGAGCAATGTTTTGTTTAGTTTAGAGATAATAATAGATACAGCGCGGAAACATGCCCCCGGGCCTGTGACCAGCCAAAAAAGCTCACCAACACTTCCACTTCCTCAAAAGATGAAGGAAGTAACGCATGTCTCCAATGACTCTTGCCAACGTTTACAGATGCACTGTGGAAAGTAAACTGTTGGGTTGCATCACAGCTTGGTTTGGTAACAACTGTGGCCAAACCTGCAAGAGATCACACGTGGTCTATTCTCCCCACCATCGCCTCCATCTTCACTTGATGCTGCCTTGGGAAAGCAGCCAACGTAAACAATGTTCGTTTTCACCCCAGTCATTCCCGCTTCCCCTCTTCCACTGGGATGGAAGATACAAAAGCATGAAAGTACATTTAGGACACCAGATTCAGGACTTTCTTCCCCGCTGTTATCAGACTTGTGAATTATCCTCGTGTATAATACAGAGTAGTCCTGATCTACAAACCTTCGTCATTGTGGATCCTCCACTGTTTTTCAATAACTGTAATGCTATCATGCTGTAACACAATATTCTGCACTCTGGTGTTGTATTTTCATCTTGCTCTACCTGTTGGACTTGTTTATAGCTTGATTGTACTCGTGTACGATATGATTTTGACTGGATAGCGCGCAAACAAAACATTTCACTGTATCTCGGTAACCTGACAATAATAAACCTGTGGATGCTGGTTTATGCCAAAGATAGACATAAAGTGCTGTGGTAACTCAGCGGGTCAGGAAGCATCCCTGGAGAACATGGATAGTCGACACGACGTTCCCAGTCAGAATCTTTCAGAAAGGTTCCAGGAAAGTTGCCTGATGGATTGAGTTAGTGTCTACCGTCAATACCACATTGCTGTTCCACACACACTGGGGAAGGTAATAGATTGACGTAATTAGCTCTGACGAAAGGTCATCAATCTGACATTTTAACTCTGCGTCTCTTAGAGGATCCCCGATCACTTTGCCGGTATTTCCTGCCCTATTTCAGTTTCCCAGGATTTTGAGTATATTGTTTTTGTATTTTAGTATCTGCTAAAATAATTCTCTGCTCTTTCACAGATAGCAGTAAGCTGCTGAAGAGCCAGCCTTCGGGTTACGGCACTGTCCGCCACTCTGGCACCACAGGCCCCATGGTAATGTATGGAGGGGTGGCTAAGAAGTAGCTGATGTTCAATTTTGTCAGAAATTACAAATGTTGAATATTTAATTCTTTAAAAAAAAAAAAAATGTATTTCATATTCCCTCCTCTGCCACAAACCTTCTGGTATAGCCTGTTCCACTTGTATTTTACTATGGTCTAGGTCACAAAGCGATTAAAACTGCTCCTTTCCGATCTCCAAAAGATATTGTGGAGATGGACGTTTGAAAACTGAGCTTGTTTGTTCCCTTTCCTCACCTCAAATGTATTTATCCGGGGGTACAGCAGCCTGGTGTCAGGACAACAGCCTCCTCCTGAATGTCACAAAAACTAAGGAGCTGATTGTAGTCTTTAGAAGGGCTCAACATCCGAGGACGTACACGCCACTGGAGTTAAATGGGATTACTGTGGATAGGGTGAGCAGCTTTAAATACCTGGGAGTCCACATCACAGAGGATCTGACATGGACAACACACATTGCCGCACTGGTGAGTAAGGCAAGGCAGCGCCTTTACCACCTCAGACAGTTGAGGAAATTCAGAGTCTCTCTGAGGATCCTTCAGTGCTTCTACTGTGGGGCTGTAGAAAACATCTTGTCCGGCAACATCACAATCTGGTTTGGGAACAGCTCTGCCCAGGACAGGAAGGCTCTGCGGAGAGTAGTGCGTTCGGCTGAACGCACTATGGGAACTACACTCGCCCCCCTGCAGGACCTATACATCAGGAGGTGCAGATCCAGAGCCAGCAACATTATGGGGGACCCCTACCACCCCAGCAACGGACTGTTCCAGCTGCTACGGTCAGGCAAACGCCTCTGCTGTCACGCTGTGAAAACAGAGAGGATGAGACGGAGTTTCTTCCCACAGGCCATCAGGACTGTTAACTCTCATATCACCAGGGACTCATTTAATTTACTGGATTAATTTATTTTTTGTGTTAAATTTTTTTTTTCTATTGTGTTTTGTAGTTTAGCACAATCCGCAGGCGTTGCCACTTTCATTTCACTGCACATCTTGTATATGTGTGTGACAAATAAACTGGACGTGACTTGACTTGGTAGAGTAGGAGGATCAGATCACGCTTTACATTATTTCTCTCTGCTTGGAGATATCAAATGGGTTGAATAAGTCTTTCTGCAAAGGCTTTTCGTGAGGCTGTAAACTCAAATGAGTTGACGCATACAATCTTGTTTTGAACAGAAAAATGTTCCTTGGCCTTGTTTATGCGGAGAATTTATAAGCAGCAGAATTTAAAAGTTTATAGGATCCCGAAATGGCCTTTTGATAGCATATAAAATGTGTCGGAAGGGACTGCAGATGCTGGTTTATACCGAAGATAGACACAAAAAAAGCTGGAGTAACTCGGGGACTGGCAGCATCTCTGGAGAGAAGGAATAGGTGACGTCTCGGGTCGCAACCCTTCTTCAGACTGAAGAGTTACTCCAGCATTTTGTGTCTATCTTTTGATAGCATAATTGCCTTGGGTTTTGGATATACTGTATGTAAAATTTGGATATTGCTAATTTTCATAGTTTTCATGTAGGTATTTTGCAGTGATCATTCAGCAAAGTGTAGTACACTACAATACAATATATCTTTATTGTCATTGTACAGGGGTACAACGAGATTGGGAATGCAACTTCCATATGATGCAATAAATTAATTAGCTAATCAACAGAAATTTAGACAACCCAGAGAAACAAAATTAGAAACAGTTAAAACAGAATAAAGTGCAAATAGGTCTGTGCCTGGTCGGTGTGCGTTGTGACCATCCAGCTCAGCAGGACTGGTTCAGAGCAGCTATGGCCCTGGGGATGAAGCTGTTCCTGAGTCTGGAGGTGCGGGCGTAGAAGGCCTTGTAGCGTCTGCCAGATGGTAGAAGTTCGAACAGACTATTGCAGGGGTGTGTGGAGTCTTTATGAATGCTGGTGGCTTTCCTGAGGCATCGCGTATTGTAGATGCCCTCCAAGACTGGTAGCTGTGTCCCGATAATCTTCTAAGCTCTGTTAGAGTACCCACTGAAGAGCTTTCCTCTCTGCCTCCGTGCAGCTGAGATACCACGCAGGGATGCCATGCGTTAGGATGCCCTCTATGGTGCAGAAGTAGAAAGTCGTCAGCAGCTGTTGGGGCAGACCAGACTTTTTCAGTGTTCTCAGGTAGAACAGTCGTTGCTGTGCCTTCTTGACCAGCGCAGCAGTGTTATTGGACCATGTTAGGTCCTCCGAAATGTAAGTGCCCAGAAACTTGAAGCTGGACACTCTCTCCACACTGTCCCCGTTGATAAAGATCAGAGCGTATTCCCCATTATGTGACCTTCGGAAGTTGATGATCAGCTACTTGGTCTTGGAAGTGTTTAGGGACAGGTTGTTATCTGAGCACCAGTCCGCCAGGTTCTGCACCTCCGCTCTGTGATTTTGTTTCATCACCGTTGGTGATCAGCCCGATCACCGTTGTGTCGTCTGCAAACTTGACAATGGTGTTGGTGTCGAATGCAGGAACACAGTCGTGTGTGAAGAGGGAGTAGAGCATGGGGCTCAGAACACAGCCCTGTGGTGTGCCGGTACTCAGGGTGATACTGGAGGACAGGTGTGGGCCCATTCTCACTGCCTGCGGTCGCTCCAGCAGGAAGTCCAGGATCCAGTCGCATAACGACGAGCTGAGGCCTAGCTGGTGGAGTTTGGTGATGAGCTTGGTAGGGATGACCGTGTTGAAGGCAGAGCTATAGTCTATGAATAGCATCCTCACCTGTCTCTCCAGGTGAGCCAGGACACTGAAGAGCCAGAGAGATGGCTTTCTCTGTGGATCTATTTGCCATGTATGTGAATTGATGCAAGACAAGTGAGTCAGGGATGCTGGATTTGATGTGTGAGAGGACCAGCCTTTCAAAGCACTTCATGATTATAGGAGTTAGGGCAACCGGACGGTAGTCGTTCAGGTTGGTGATCTTTGTTTTTTTCGGCACCTGCACTATGGTAGCTGACTTCTGGCACTTGGGGACCGTAGCCAGAGATAACGACAGGTTAAAGATCCTGGTGAATACCTCAGCCAGCTGTTCAGCACAGTCCCTAAGTACCTTTCCTTGAACTCCATCCGGGCCTGCAGCCTTGCGTGGGTTGACCCTTCGCAGAGCGCGTTGTACTTCCTGTGTGCTCAATGTTAAGACCTGTCCCTCCGCCTTGGCTGGGGTTCTTCCACTCACGGTGGTGTTGTCAGTTTCAAAGCGGGCAAAGAAGGCGTTAAGCTCGTTGGTTAGTGTGACATCGCTGTGGGGGGCAGGCAGGGCTGCTCTTGTAGCCAGTGATGTCCCTGACACCCTGCCACATGCTCTGGTGTCCGTGGTGTTGAAGTGGTCTTCCACCCGTTGCCTGTGGGTGTCTTTGTTCAGGTTTGACCTGGCACACTGTATGCTGAAGTGTCACCAGATTTAAAGGCATTGTTGCGTGCCCTCAACAGGTTCTGCACCTCCTTATTCATCCACGGTTTCCGGTTTGGGAACATCTTTGTTTCCTTGGTCACTGTGACATTCTCCACACAGCAGTTGATGTAGGAGAGCACAGTGGGTGTGTACTCCTCCAAGTCAACCTCTGAACCACAGGTCACCTGTTGTGCAAACAGGTCCCAGTCGGTGCGATCAAAGCAGTCCTGGAGTTGTAGGGTGGCATCCTCGGGTCCTTAATTGCAGGTTTGGTCTTGCGGATGAGGGGTTTGTATGCGGGCAGTAGAAACAGTGGGAGGTGATCGGATTGTCCCAGAGGTGGGCACGGGAGAGCTCTGTAGGCGTCCTTTACGTTGGTGTACACTTTATCCAGCGTGTTTGAGCCCCTGGTAGGGCACTGCTCATGCTGGTGGAATTTGCGGAGCGCGGCTCGTAGGGCGACCTGATTAAAGTCCCCGGCAACAATGAAGGCACCGTCGGGGTGGGCATCCTGCTGCTTGCTGATGGCCGAGTGCAGCTGTGCTAGCGCTAGGTTAGCATTAGACTGTGGGGGAATGTATGCAGCCATGATGATGACCACAGTAAACTCCCGAGGCAGATAGAACGGCCTACATTTAAGCAGTAGGTACTGCAGGTCTGGGGAACAGTAGCTCTCTATTGCGGAGTGGGTGGTGCACCAGTCATTGTTGATGTCGATACAGAGCCCCCCGCCCTCGCTCTTACCGGAGTCCTTTGTTCTATCAGCACGATGTAGTGACCGGTTTGTTAGCTCCACAGCCCCGTCGAGAACCAGTGCGTTGAGCCACGTCAGCTTGGTGCAGCCAACGCCAAGGCTCTGTGGGGGAGGACCACAGTCTAGGGTCCTTCCGCCGCTGGACATGGGGGGGCAGGGTGTGGTGGAGACAGACGCCCCTCCAAATAAGGGATTCTGTGTAAATTTGGAAATGAATATTTGTATTGAACGTGTAACCTCCGGAAATGTCGGATGGGGTTGTTGAAAAGAAGATGTTTTGTAAATATTTATTACTTGAATAAAGTATGTTTTGATATATTAAAAATAAAATATATATATATTTTTTTTTAAAGTCTCCTAATTAGGTTTGTCGGGTTCTTTGACTGTAGATAACCTACTATATGGAGCTAATGCTGATGTATTCTCTGTGCAGGAGGTGACCGGATACAAGCAAGTGAGATGGCGAGTAATTCTCTGCCATATTCTTACTGTACTAACATTGGGAATACTGTGGCTATTTTTTTACTGGAAGCCAGTGCTGGAAGTGCTTTTTAAGTGCCACCCCTGTCATCTGAGTCAATCGGATTGGGTTATAATCAAGGTAAGGAAAAAAAATCAGTCCTTGACACGGGATAATGATGCTTGATGATCAGTCGATGCGTTCTTAACACAATAGCAACTGTGTGCTGATACCAGCGACTGCCGATATGAGAATGTGGAGCAAAAAATAAAATGATGGAAGAACTCAGTCAAGCAGTATCCGTGGAAGCAAATGGATGGTTGCCGTCTCGGGTCAAGACCCTTTGTCAACCGATCTTTTGCTTCCACTGATGCTGCTCGACCCACTAAGTTCTTCCAGTAGTTTTTTTTAAAGTAAATTGAATGGTTACTGTTTTAATGTAGCATCTGTCATTCAGGGCAGTTATTCAGTGAAATGTTATTATGTTTTCTGCTAAACCTCATTGACAGGATGGCTGCTCAGCTCAAAGCTGATGGTGGAGTAGACTTGATGGGCCGAACGGCTGAATTCTACTCCTATCTCTTATGATCTGGGTTAAATCCTGACCGCTGTGCTGTGTGTGTGTAGCGTTTGTACATTCTGAGTACAGAGTTTGTCCTGTGACCTTCTCCGGGTGATCTGGTTACCTCCCACATCCCAAAGATGTGTGGGTTTGTAGGTTAATTGGCTTCTGTAAATTGCCCCTAATTTATAGTGTGTGTGTGCGAAAGTAGAATAATTTTGGGTGATCGATGAACAGTGTGTATTCGGTGGGCCTGTTTCCATGCTGTATCTCCAAACTATAAACTAAAGTTCTAAAGATCAAAATATCAGAGACTAATGGTTCAATCCATTTTCTTGCAGGATTCATTTAAGCAGCGATTTGTCGAGAGAGTGCGGACGGAGGAGATTGAGGATGACTGGTTAGTTGCTCTACAATTACTGTTGACTTACTATGTCTGAGCCATGGCTGGCAGTGGAATTGTCACAAGCAGTCTCAGTTTTATCTCTGTGTTCAGTGGATTTTTGAATGGATTATTTAAGCATCTGGAGACATTACTTTTTTTTGCTTGCAATCTGAACCTGACACTAGAAGTACCTGTAACACAATGTTCATCGGGATTTCTATTCTTGATTGCTAACTTTGGAAAGTGCAGAACTGTACAGTACAGTTGCTGCCTTACAGTGCCGGATTCCTGGGTTCGATCCCGACTACGGGTGCTGTCTACGTTTGTTTGTACGTTCTCCCCGAGACCTGCGTGGGTTTTCTCTGAGATCTTCAGTGTCCTCCCACACTCCAAAGACGTGCAGGTATGTAGGTTAACTGGCTTGGTTGTCTGTGTAAATTTCCCTAGTGTGTGTAGGATAGTATTGATGTGTGGGGATCGCTGGTCGGTGCGGACTTGGTGGGACGATAGGCCTGTTTCCGTGCTGTATCTCTAAACTAAACTAAAAAAGAAGACAAGGAAGGTTAAAAATAGCCTTTATTTTGATGTTTTCCATGTTAAACTAATTAATTTCCTTACGCCTAGAAATGAGAAATGGTTACTCGGTTCAACGGGCAGATTTGACGAGCAATCAAGAAAGAATCCTGTAATGGTGTTAACTTTGAAGCTGGCTAGAAAATTCACAATGTATGGTTTATGATGGCTGCAGGTTAATGTATTGAGCCAGCTCCTATTCTCTCATTGGCTTGCCTTTCAACATGAGCCCAGTTGACTTTCTAACACTCAGCACCTCTGCATGATTAAAAAAAGAATTCCCTCATTCCAGGCTGATTGAGGTATACTGATTTGGAATTAGCCAGGGCTGTGCCTTCTGCCATTAGTTTAGTTTAGAGATACAACGTGGAAACAGGCCCTTTGGTCCACTGAGTCTGTGTCGACCAGCGATCCCCACATATCAACACTACCCTATACACACTAGGGCCAATTTACAATTTTACCAAAGCCAATTAACCTACAAACTCTTTGGAGTACGTCTTTGGATTAGTTTGGGAAACTTATCGAAGTTGAGCTTTGTGAACCATCAGTAGGTTGCTTTCAGACATTAATACAGTTTGTGAAAAGTGTGGTCATTCCTCTGCCAGGTTGCATTAAAGATTTTTTTTAGATTTAAAGATACAGCGCAGAAACAGGCCCTTCGGCCCACCGGGTCCGCGCCGCCCAGTGATCCCCGCACACTAACACTCTCCTACACCCACTAGGGACATTTAAAAAAAACCATTTTGCCCAGCCAATTAACCTACATACCTGTACGTCTTTGGAGTGTGGGAGGAAACCGAAGATCTCGGAGAAAACCCACGCAGGTCACGGGGAGAACGTACAAACTCCGTACAGACGGCGCCCGTAGTCGGGATCGAACCTGAGTCTCCGGCGCTGCATTCGCTGTAAGGCAGCAACTCTACCGCTGTGCCACCGTGCCGCCCATAAAGACTTCGATGTCACTGGTCCAGTCCCACTCTTATTCGAGCAGGGATGTGTGGGCAGGTGGGATGTGTGGGCAGGTGGGATGTGTGGGCAGGTGGGATGTGTGGGCAGGTGGGATGTGTGGGCAGGTGGGATGTGTGGGCAGGTGGGATGTGTGGGCAGGTGGGATGTGTGGGCAGGTGGGATGTGTGGGCAGGTGGGATGTGTGGGCAGGTGGGATGTGTGGGCAGGTGGGATGTGTGGGCAGGTGGGATGTGTGGGCAGGTGGGATGTGTGGGCAGGTGGGATGTGTGAGCAGGTGGGATGTGTGGGCAGGTGGGATGTGTGGGCAGGTGGGATGTGTGGGCAGGTGGGTTGCACAGTTCTAATGCCACCACAGAAAGCTGCAGTTTTGTAGCTGCCAACTTCTATATCCACGGCCTAAACACTTGTTCATATTGGGTTAAATTTAATTCTTAGCAGGTGTGCCAGCTCACGGTTTAATGCTCTTCCTTTTCTGCTCCTCCATTTTAAAGGTTTGCACCGTCAACGGAATCTAGTGGCGAAGATATGCAAATTACATTGGCCATAGGAGTACTTGAAGATGATTGGAAAGATACATTGCAACTACAGAAACAGGAGGAGGTAAGAGATCAGCCACCCTGTTGTATTACCAACTGCATAACCAGAGAGTCACTGCTGAAATAGGCCCTTTGGCCCAACCCATCCATGCTGACCAAGGTGGCTTGCTGAGTTAGCCCCATTTGCTTGAGTTTGGCCTTTATCCCTCTAAACCTTTCCTCAACTACTTCCTCTGACTGTTCTATCCATATGCCCACCTCCCTACTCAGGAAAAATACAGCTCTGGTTTGAAGAAGGGACTCGACCCGAAATGTCGCCGTTCCTTCTCTCCAGAGATGCTGCCTGTCTCGCTGAGTTACTCCAGCACTTTGTGTCTATCTTCGGTGTAAACCAACATCTGCAGTTCCTGCCGACACATGACCTTATCTACGTTCCCCATGATTTTATAAACCTCTAAGGTCACCCTTCTGCCTCCAAGGCTCCATGGGACGGCAGGGTGGTGCAGTGGTAGTGACGTTGCCTAACAGTACTTACAATGCCGGAGACTCTGGTTCGATCCCGACCAGGGGTGCGGTCTGTACGGAGTTTGTACGTTCTACCCATGACCGCGTGGGTTTTCTCCGAGATTTTCGGTCCCGCACTCCAAAGACGTGCAGATTTGTAAGGTAATTGGATTGGTATAATTGTAAATTGTCCCTAGTGGGTGTAGGATAGTGTTTAGTGTGCGGGGATCGCTGGTAGGCGCGGACTTGGTGGGCCGAAAGGCCTGTTTCCGCGCTGTATCTCTAAACTTATTCAGTCTCCCCTCATATCTCAGGCCTGCCAGTCCTGGCAACAGTCTTGTGACACTTTTCTGCTCCCATGTGTTCAAGAGGAAGTAAAGCATATCTATGTATGATGTGCCATGTGTAAGAAGGAAACGCAGATGCTGGTTTATACTGAAGTTAGACACAAACTGCTGGAGCAACTCAGCGGGACAGGCAACATCTCCGGAGAGAAGGATTGGCTGATGTTTCGGGTCGAGACCCTTCTTCAGTCATTCCTGCTCCCAGCACTCTCTGGCCCAATCAAATAAATGACCTCAGATTCAGCATTCAGAGATGGATGGGAAATAGAAAAAACATTATATCTGATTTTTTCAAAAGTGGAAGTTAGAATATTAAAATAAACTACAGCACCAGCACAACTTCTGTAAAGCTGCAAGAAAAGAAAAGGACTGCCAGGACAAATGTCTTAGACCGTGACAGGAGAATTTTTCATTTAAAGTACCAGGTGCTCCTCAGCTTCCGATGGGGTTCCGTTCCGAGAAACCCATCGGAAACCGAAAGTATTGTAAGTCGAAATGCACTGTAATACGCGCGATCACGTGGCCGGAAGCGAGCGGCGGCTCGCTACGGGTCACTGCCGTCTGCACCGTCGCACAGTCGAACTATCGCAAGTCGAAGCATCGTAAGCTGAGGAGTCCCTGTATGGAAATGGCAGAAAAATAAAATGATTACACTGTATCAGTTTCCATCTAAGTAGATATAAAAACCTGGCAGAACCTCGCTGTGGGTGGTGGAGCTTGCTGGTGCTGTTGTGTTAATGTTTAAGCCGCTGCACGGTCAGTCACTCAAGACAACTGCATTGTTCCGAATGGTTCAATGGTCCTTTATTGTCATGCGCAAAGTGCAAATGCGCGGTGAAATCCTTTTACAAACAGTCCAGTAGAGTATTGCCATACCATCCCCGATTAGCAAATGTACAGAAAGTCTGCTGAGCCCACATGCAAGAGGCGCCGTGTTTGGCCGCCATTTTCCAAGCCCAGTCCACGCTCCCGTTGTTATGAGTGGAGCCCGATTCAGGCATGGCCCTAGGCTGCTGCGGACTTCCAGCCATCGCCATCCTTGCTCGACCGACAACCGATGTCCTCTCCTCCCCCGTCCACCTTTGTGCCCCGGGGGGGGGGCTCCTGCAACTGAACCTGAAGGAGTGGTAGGTAGGTTGGTAGATACGTCCTCTCCCAGTGGCCTTGCTCCCAGATAGGTCCTCTCCCAGCGGCCTTGCTCCCAGATAGGTCCTCTCCCAGCGGCCTTGCTCCACTCCTGTCCTGTCTGTTGTCGCTGCCTCCATCCTCCCGGTTTCTGATCTTTGGGGGACGACCAATGGCTGCCCGGCCAGCTTCCTTGGTTCCAGGCTGCGGGTCGCTGGGGGCTTCGAGCGTGGACCGGCTCAGCGGCTGCCGCGTACAGCTCGTGGTCTGCCAGGTCTTGCGGTCGGACGATTGATGAACGTTGTGTTGGCATCGCACTGATGCAGGCAGATGGAGTGTATCTCGTTGCACTTGAGACTTGTGCTCCGTGAAGGATCTTTTGGGAGTTCTGAAGCAAGCGCTCTCTGCAGAGTGCTTGGCCTCTGACCAGCTTTGGCTGCTAAAGTATTAATGTGAATATCCTGGTCAGTGATTATTCCAAGCTCATTGCAGATGGGGAACTCAATCTCACCTTATATCTTCGATGAAAATGCTTAGTGTGGCCAATTTGCCTACATGAGGAACAATCACAGTCCTCTATGAAACACCATCACCACCATCTGATTATGAGATGCCAGCTTTGTATTGATTAACAGAACCAAACTGCATCTTTTAAAAATGTACATGCAGCAAATAACCTGCAGTTGTTCTGACAGGGTGGGTCGGGGCATCTCCCATCTGTTGGAAGAGTCTGCAGTTCCAATACTGGTCTCGTTAGCCACCTAAGAAACCCACAAAACTGCCGTGGAAGCAGGTCATCCTTGATCCCAAGGCGCTGCCTAAGAAGGCCATAGAACAATACAGTGTGGGAAAGAAAACTGCAGACGCTGGTTTAAATCGAAGGTAGACACAAAAAGCTGGAGTAACTCAGCGGGTCAGGCAGCATCTCTGGAGAGAAGGAATGGGTGAGAGGAGGTCCACGGATGATGCGGTCTCCCAGGTTCTGCACACCGCTCTCTCTCATCTGGACAGCCAGGGGGGCTATGTGAGGATGCTGTTCATTGACTTTAGTTCAGCTTTTAACACAATAGTCCCCAGCAGACTGGCTGAGAAGCTGCTGGAACTGGGGCTTAGCACCCCTCTGTGTGCCTGGGTCCTGGACTTTCTCACCGCCAGGCCTCAAGTGGTCAGGATGGGGAACACACATCTAGTTCCCTCACCCTGAACATAGGATCCCCCCAGGGTTGCGTCCTTAGCCCCCTACTGTACTCCCTGTATACACATGATTGTGGGGCCAGGTTCAGCTCAAACTCCATCATCAAGTTTGCTGATGACACTGTGGTGGTGGGCCGGATCTCCAACAATGATGAGAAGGCCTACCGGGAGGAGGTGGCTGATCTGGCACTCTGGTGTCAGGACAACAGCCTCCTCTTGAATCTCACTAAAACTAAGGAGCTGATTGTGGACTTTAGAAGGGCTAAACATCCAAGGACGTACACGCCACTGGAGATAAATAGGTCTACTGTGGATAGGGTGAGCAGTTTTAAATACTTGGGAGTCCACATTACAGAGGATCTGACATGGGCAACGCACATTGCCGCACTGGTGGGTAAGGCAAAGCAGCGCCTTTACCACCTTAGACAGCTGAGGAAATTCAGAGTGTCTCTGGGGATCCTTCATTGCTTCTACTCTGGGGCTGTAGAGAGCATCCTGTCCGGCAACATTACAGTCTGGTTTGGGAACAGCTCTGCCTAGGACAGGATGGCCCTGCAGAGAGTAGTGCGTTCGGCAAAATGTACCATGGGAACTACACTCGCCCCCCTGCAGGACCTATACATCAGGAGGTGCAGATCCAGAACAAGCAAGATCATGAGGGACCCCTGCCACCCCAGTAACGGACTGTTCCAGCTGCTACGGTCAGGCAAACGCCTCCGCTGTCACGCTGTGAAAACGGAGAGGATGAGACGGAGTTTCTTCCCACAGGCCATCAGGACTGTTAACTTTTATAACTCCAGGGACTACATTTTGTCTTCTCTATATTAACTTATTAACTTTATTTATATGCTGTAACTGTAATTCTTTTTTGTGCACAATCTGCAGGCATTGCCACTTTCATTTCACTGCACATCGTGTGTGTGAATGTGACAAATAAACTTGACTTGACGTTTCGGGTCGAGACCCGTCTTCAGAAGAGTCTCGACGCGAATCGTCACCCATTCCTTCTCTCCAGAGATGCTGCCTGACCTGCTGAGTTACTCCAGCTTTTTATGTCTACCATAGAACAGTACAGCACAGGAATACCCACAATATGCCAAACATGATGCCAAGTTGAACATCTCATCTGCCTGCACATGATCCATATCCCTTAGTTCCTTACGCTTCCATGTGCCCATCTAAAAGCCTCGTAAACGTGTCTATCGTATCTGCCTTCACCACCACCCCTGCGATGTGTGCCCGGTCCCCACCACTCTGTAAAAATAAAAACTTGCCCCGCACATCACCATTAAACCTTCCCCCTCTCACCTTATAGCTGTGCCCTCTAGTGTTGGACATTTCCATCCTGGAAAAAAGGTTCTGACTGTCTACCCTATCTATTCCTCTCATAATTTTGTATACCTCCAAATGCGGTCTGACCAGTCCTATAGAACTGCATCACGACGTCCTGACTCTTATGCCATTCACATCAGTCTGAAGAAGGGCCTCGACCCGAAACGTCACCCATTCCTTCTCTCCAGAGATGCTGCCTGACCCGCTGAGTTACTCCAGCATTTTGTGAAACCTTATACCATGCGTCCTCCTTGTCACGCTATCTACTTAAGCATTCTGACCCGAAATTGGATTCCAAGATCGCGCTGCATATCAATGCTGTTCAGGGTCTTGCCATTAACTGTATACTATCCCCAGACATTCAACCTCCCAAAGTGTAACACTTCATTCTTGCTTGGATCAAACTCAATCTGCCATTTCTCTGCCCATCTTTGCAGCTGATCTGTATTCCACTGGATCAGTCTGAAGAAGGGTCCCGACTTGAAACGTCACCCATCCATGTTGTCTAGGGATGCTGCTTGGCCCGTTGAGATACTCAAGCGTTTTGTGCCTTGCTCTACTTCCTTCCTTGCCTAAAACTGAAGAGAAAGGTTTGATGGGAGCTGACTAGAATGGTTGCAATTCATGCCGAATTTCAAATGTCTAAAGTTGAGCTGGTTTTAAACCTTGATACACCTAGAGAGTGGGTCTGTATTTTTATAAGCTGCATAGTTTGATGCATTTCTGTTGATCCCAATTAACAGCTGTTGAAGGTAAAACATCTATGAGCATCCTTTCTCATTCAGAACCACATCTGGAATATTGTGTGCAGTTTTGGTCTCCTAATTTGAGGAACGACATCCTTGCTATTGAGGCAGTGCAGCGTAGGTTCACCAGGTTAATCCCTGGGATGGCAGGGCCGTCATATGAGGAAAGATTGGAAAGACTGGGTTTGTATTCACTGGAGTTTAAAAGGATGAGTGGGGATCTTATACAGACGTATAAAATTATAAAAGGACTGGACAAGCTAGATGCAGGAAAAATGTTCCCAATGTTGGGGGAATCCAGAATCAGGGGCCACACAGTCTAAGAATAAAGGGGAGGCCATTTAAAACTGAGATGAGAAACTTTTTCACCCAGAGAGTTGTGAATTTGTGGAATTCTCTGCCACAGAGGGCAGTGGAGGCCAATTCACTGGATGAATTTAAAAGAGAGTTAGATAGAGCTCTAGGGGCTAGCGGAATCAAACGATATGGGGAGAAGGCAGGCACGGGTTACTGATTGTAGATAATCAGCCATGATCACAATGAATGGCGGTACTGGCTTGAAAGACCATATGGCCTCCTCCTGTACCTATTTTCTATGTTTCTAGAGCCAAACCTCACTATGATCCCTGTAAGTAGCTTCATGTTGGATAGCATGGTGTTGCTGTGATCATGGTTCCTTGCAGTTTGAAGCAAGATCACTTTCTAATCTTCACACTTTATGTTTTCCTTAAAAGAAAAGTGTGATTCGATACTACACCTTTGAGGGTTTACGCTACATTTGGATTGAGAAGAAAGGAAGCTTCTGCAAGCTCAGGTAGGTGACATGCGGGAGGAAATTAGAACGCACAACAACAGGCCCTTCAGCCTACAATATCCGTGCTGAACACGATGCCAAGGCATCTAGGGTTGCCAACGGTCCCGTATTAGCCGGGACATCTCATATTTTGGGCTAAATTAGTTTGTTCCATATGGGACCGCCCTTGTCCCGTATTTGTAGGGTTGCCAACTTCCTCGCCCCCAAATAAGGGACAACGGGTGACGTCACCGCCCCACGTGACCTCACCATACGCAACATATGTCATTTGCATTTGCAAGATATTTTTATATCAGAGTAGGTTACTTTATTTCCATTTTGTTTACTGTGAAAGATGTTCAAGGTGGTTAACAGAGGGTGGCATGGTAGCGGAGCGGTAGAGCAACTGCCTTGGCGCCAGAGAACCGGGTTCGATCCTGACTACGGGTGCTGTCTGTACGGAGTTTGCACGTTCCCCCCGTGACCTGCGTGGGTTTTCTCCAAGATCTTCGGTTTCCTCCCACACACTAAAGACGTGCAGGTTTGTAGGTTAATTGGCTTGGTAGAAAAATGTACCAAAATTGTCCCTAGTGTGTGTAGGTAGGATGGTGTTGATATGCAGGGAGTGTTGATCGCTGGTCGGTGAGTCGAAGGGCCTGTTTCCGTGCTGTATCGCCAAACTAATCTAAGCCTGTGGCCTAGAGGCCAGGCCACAGATTCAGTCACTTTGCTGCTGGTCACATTCTCTCACCACTGTTTGCAAGTTTAACACCCTGTTGGATCTTGAACTGAGTTTTCTTGTGTTCATGTTTTCTTTTGACCTGCACATCTTTGGAATGTGGGAGGAATCCTGAGCACCTGTGGGAAACCCACTTGGTCATGGGGAGAAAGCGCATACTCGTGCCGACAGCAGCTACGATCAGGAGCGAGCTTGCTAAGCTGCAGCAGCACTAAACTGGTGCCCCCTGTCCCGCCATGTCCAGAGTGTTTCATTGTCGTGTGTCCCACATGGAACAATGAAATCCTTACTTGCAGCAGCACTACCGAATATGTAAACATAGTACACTGTAAACAATATGATAAATGATGGAGAAAACAAAAGTTCAGTCTATATATACACATACTCACAAATGCACATGTATATGGTAATTTTAACCATTTAACTCGCATTTATGTGGGTGTATATATATATATATATATATATATATATATATATACATATACACACATACGCGCACATACGTTCACACAAAACAATAATAGTGCAATAGTAATAGTCTTGTACTAAAGTGCTTAAGTACACGCTAAGATACAACGCATCATTTTATTGAAGCACTTCCATCATAGGACCTGCAGTACATTACAGCTCCGAGCTGCTACATCTACTGCCTGACATAGGCGAGTTCTTAATATTATAAAGCACCTACTAGGCGGGACTACTACTAACAAGCACTACGATTGGCTAGCATGCAATAGGCCATCTACATCTCTTCTTGTAGAAATAAAGAAACAACGGTAGCTTAAGCAATGAAAAACAAAATGTGAAGAATATACGAGCACAGTTACACAAAATCGCCATATCTAACGGGTGGCCTACAAACCCGTCCGGCCCTCGTGCGGTAAGAGACCGCCTCACCTTCTTTCGTGGGAGAACAAGGGGAGGAGAGTGGGGACGCAACAGGCGACTTGACAGGACTAGTGGGAGACGACATGGGCGCGCCAGGCACCGACCGACGCGGGGAACCCGCGGCAGGAACAACGGTTGGTGGTGAATCAACTGTGGGAGCTTATTTGAGGTTGTAGTATTTAATAGCCAAATGTACCAGGAAGAAGCTGTTCCTGAACCTGGACTTTATGGTTTTCAGGCTCCTGTACCTTCTTCCGATGGCAGGGGTGAAATGAGTTGTGGCCAGGGTGGTGTGGGTCTCTGATTATGCTGGCCTCCTTTTTGAGGCAGCGACTCCAGTAAATCCCTTCGATGGTGGGGAGATCAGAGCCGGTGATGGTCCGGGCAGTGTTCACCACTTTTTCCAGTTTTCTTCGCTCCTGGGCATTGAAGTTGCCAAACCAGGCCGTGATGCAACCAGTCAATATGCTCTCTTCTGTACACCAGTCGAAACTCTAGAGAATCCCCTGTGACATGCCATGTGTTTGCTCCATGGTGAAAACTGATTACCTTTACTCCCAGTGTTAGCCACTTCCCTGACTGTTGCAGTCCCTCCGTTACTGAAACTCTTTCTCATGCGTTTGTTCACGCTGCATTGCCTTTTACACTGGTATTATGGTTGATCTGCCACCCTAACATTTAAGTTCCTTCAAGACCCAGCTGCTGAAATTCTACGCCTCGCTGTGTTTCATTCACTCATCAGCCCCTTTCGTGCTGAACTCAAATGCTTGCTGGCGCCTCTACATTTGAAATGTAAGAATTCTTAGTCTTGAATTTAATTCCCCTCACAGACTCTTGTCATTTTAACCATTTAACTTGCATTTGTACAACAAAGTTTGCGTGAGTGACCGAGTGTGTGTGCGTGCGTGCGGTGCTTATTGCTGATCAGTTTTTCCTGTTTCAGCGATCTCGATGAGACGTTGACGTGTGCGGACATTCACAAACAACAGAAGGGACTCAGCAGACACAGCCAAATTGGAAAGTAAGTCCTTAAGAATCGTAGAAATTCTGTATATCCAACAAGATAGAATGTTTAGCTGAAATATTTCTGGAAACAAGCAGATGGTAAAGCTCTGAGGTGATGCATGACTTAGGCTTCAGGCTGAATAAAAGATGATCTTAGGACTGATTAGTAGTATCTTCTTGTAGTCACACAAAAGATGCCTGTGCAAGCTTAGTTACGACGTAAATAAATGTGGTGTAACTCAGCAGGTCAGGCAGCATCTAGGAGAGAGGGAATGGGTGACATTTCGGGTCGAGACTCTTCTGGTCACCCATTCCCTCTCTCCTAGATGCTGCCTGACCTGCTGAGTTACTCTAGCATTTTGTGATACCTTCGATTTGTACCAGCATCTTTTAGTTATTTTCCTACACTAAATAAATGTAGTGCTAATTTTCTAGAATGATTCCTTGTCTGTGAAAATGTATGTTGCTGAACCATAAACATCAAGGAAAACCCGAATCACTGTTTTGTCATTGTCTCCTTTCTTTACAAGGGGGTAGGGAGATACTTTTCCCAGGAGATACATGCTCGATCATCAGCCTACCTTGAATAAGCTTTTATCTGCTTGGGTACCTGCAGAATACATCAAGTGATTCTATCATCCTGTAATATTGCACTTGATCTATACATCAATTACAATTGTCTGCAATTGATCAATATCTCTTGATTACTGTGACCTAACTGAAATCCATCAATTCAGTTACAAAAATTATAGGCGATTCTTTGAAGAGCCACGATGAATTTGGCTGTCGACAACTACTGTACTGTAGTACTGACCGTAAAAACAGGATTGCAACACGTGTGGGTGAAGTGTGAGAACAGGCTCAGATTTATCAGTAGATTCAAGGAACTGCAGATGCTGGTTTACGAAAAGGTCACAAAGCACTGGAGTAATTCAGCGAGTCAGGCAGCATCCCTGGAGAACATGGACAGGTGATGTTTGGATGGGGCCCTGACCCAAAACATCTGCTTTCCTATGTTCTCCAGGGAGGCTGCCTGACCTACCAACTTACTCCAGCACTTGGTGCCCGTTTTAGATTTGACAGTGATGTGCTTCTTTGATTAATATATTGCTATCATTTACTATGTTTACAGAAGGCTAAGTACTTGTGAGGCATTGCAACCTCTAAGAATCGCCTTGGTAAAAGTTAGACTCTTCTAAATTGCTGTTATTTTTTTTTTAAACTTGCAGAATGCAGGTATATGGGCGAAACGTGATTGAGGTGCATGTAAAATCATACTTTACACTCTTAGTACAGGAGGTGAGTAGAAATGGTCATATTTCTTTCCATAGAAAAGAGCAATGCTTTTATTTTGGGGTTAGGCAGATTGTAAAATGAGTATCTTAATTATTGTGCTGTGCCTTGCTGATGTACGAAACTGGAGTTGCAAAGCGCTGATTAGATGGGAGTAGATTAGTGGCCTTGAATTCATTCATGCATTTATGACCAGATAGAGATGACGATTTTTACAAAAGAGGAGCAAAAACAATCAGGTTTCCACTATGGTGGTGCTTAATTGTTGGTTGCAAGGAACGGAAGTCCCTTGCACTGTTGGAAGTACTCTTTTCCAGTAAATGGGGAGACAGAAATCTCCAGGGCAAGAGAAAATACTTGCTTGCAAGTAAGTGTTTCCATTGTTTAGGTTTAATTTAGATTAGTTTAGTTTTTAGATACAGCGCGGAAACAGGCCCTTCGGCCCACCGGGTCCGCGACGACCAGCGATCCCTCCATATTAACACTATCTTAGGCACACTAGGAACAATTTTTAAATTCACCAAGCCAATTTACCTACATACCTGTCTGTACGTCTTTGGAGTGTGGGAGGAAACCTAAGATCTTGGAGAAATCCCACGCGGTCACGGGGAGAACGTACAACCACCGTACAGACATCACCCGTCGGGATCGAACCCGGGTCTCTGGCGCTGCAAGCGTTGTAAGGCAGCAACTCTATTGCTGCGCCACCGTTATTAGAGTCCTGGAATTTCTGCACAGAAAGAGGCCTTTGTCCCATTGAGTCAGCATGAGCCATCAACCACCTATTTACATTAATCTGACATAAATCCCACTTTTAAAGTTCTCTGCACATTCCCTCCCCCAACCACTCGCCTGTACACCAGGGACAATTAACCTACAAACCTATACCGTTTAGTTTAGTTTAGAGATACAGAGTGGAAACAGGCCCTTCGGCCCACCGGGTCCGCATCGACCATCGATCCTACACACACTAGGGACAATTTTACATTTTTACACCATTGAGATGTGGGAGGAAGTCGGAGCATCCAGGGGAAACCCACACGGTCACGGGGAGAGCGTGCAAACTCAGCATAGGCAGCATCTGAGGTCAGGATTGAACCCGGGCCTCTGGCGCTGAAGCAGCAGCTCTACGAGCACCAATACAGCCCTCTGAAGTGGTCCAGCAAGCCACTGGTTGCAGGTGTGAACACAGGGCAGCAACAGGGCAGGGTTGTTGACCAGGGGCACGGTGGCATCGCGGCAGAGCTACTGCCTTACAGCGCGAGAGACCCGGCTTTGACCCTGACATTGGGAGCTAGCCTGTGTGGAGTTTGTACGTTCTCCCTGAGACCTTCGCTGAGATCTTCGGTTTCCTCCCACACTCCAAAGACGTACAGATTGAAAGGTTAATTGGCTTAGCATAAATGTAAAAATGTAAAATTGTCCCTAGTGTGTGTAGGATCGATGGCCGGTGCGGACTCGGTGGGCCGAAGGTCCTGTTTCCACTCTGTATAACTAAACTAAACTGAACGTTATAGGGTGCGAGTAAGGAAATGAACGCCAGTGTACTGAGTGCTGGTGAAAGGGCAGGTGGGTCCAAGTGTGATTATAATTTAAGAAAACAGGGTATTTTTCCATCCTAGTAGCTTGGGCCAAATGCATGAATAAGGTGTCATACATCATATGTCTGAGCATCAACAATAAGAGTCCCCCTTCAGCCTTGTGTTGTTTGGCCTTGATATGTGTACCCCATGGGCTACTAAATTAGCTTTGATTCAATTGCAATAGAGAAAGTAAAAAGGTTAAAATGTGGAAAAAAAGGTTAGTGCGTTTGACTAGTGCTCTCTCTGTGTGTGCTTGCATGCATGGGAACCATGAGAAGGTTGAATTTTGCTGTGAACAGTGAATAACCCTGCACCTGATCACAGATTCAGGGCGGTCACGGTGGCACAGCGGTAGAGTTGCTGCCTTACAGCGAATGCAGCACCAGAGACCAGTGTTCGATCCCGACTATGGGTGCTGTCTGTACGGAGTTTGTACGTTCTCCCCGTGACCTGCGTGGGTTTTCTCCGAGATCTTCGGTTTCCTCCCACACTCCAAAGACGTGCAGGTTTGTAGGTTAATTGACCGGGTAAATGTAAAAAATGTCCCTAGTGGGTGTAGGACAGTGTTAATGTGTTTGGGGATCGCTGGTTGGCACGGACCCTTCCTTCTCGCCAGAGATGCTGCCTGTCCTGCTGAGTTGCTCCAGCATTTTGTATCTACTTTCAGTGAAAAGCTTTTGTTGTGTGCTATCAGTCAATGGAAAGATTATACATGATTACAATCAAACTGCCCACAATGTGCAGGTACAGGATAAAGGGAATAACGCTTGGTGCATGATAGATGAAGAGCACAGTTCAAGGAAGGGATGCTGCTGTTGGAGTCGAGGTTTAAAAGACCCACTCTGGGAGCAGCAGGCAAAGTTTGCCTGGTTTAGCCGCATCTTTTGCTTATTTCTAATTGTATAGATTTAATTTAGCTTAGTTTGTTATCAATTCTAAGTTTGATGCTGAACTTTTTCTTTTTCTGTTCCAGGTCTTGAATCCTTTCTACATTTTTCAGATTTTCAGTATTATACTTTGGATCACTGAGGAGTATTATTACTATGCAGTGTGTATCCTGTTCATCTCCGTGATATCCATTGCTATATCCCTGTACCAGACACACAAGGTACATCACTAGGAGCATTGTAAGCAAGATCTGAAGCATGATTGCTGGAAATAAAATTAATTTGGTGACTTCATGTTTTTTTAAAAAGTGAAACAAAGAGGTTAGGTTATATTCGGAAATGGCATCTTGTGGCATAGTCATTAGTCATACAGTGTGGAAACAGGCCCTTCGGCCCAACTTGGCCACACCGACCAACATGTCCCATCTACACTAATCACAGCTGCCTGTGTTTGGCCCTTATCCCTCCAAACCTGTCCTATCCATGTACCTGTCTAATTGCTTCTTAAACGTTGCGATAGTCCCTGCCTCGACTACCTCCTCCTTGCATCTTGTAGTAAATTTCCATCAACCTAAAATATTTCAATGGTCAGATTTAATTCTGTAGATTTGAGAAGAAAAGTTGTTTCTGTTGGAAAATTGGAATAGAAGTAATAATGTTAGTAAATGTGACACTGAGTTTATGACACTGATAATTATTTAAAAGTTTAATTGCTTCCTCTATCCTTTTACATGTGATAAGGCAATCTGCTTTTAGCCGTGTACAGCTCGAAGGTTTAACAGACAGATATCAAGCAAATAGCAATGGTGTTTGACAGGTTTTGCTATTGTAGATACAGAGATACAGATTCAGATACACAGCACGGAAACAGGCCCTTCGGTCCACCAAGTCCACGCCAACCAGCAATCTCCATACAATTGCACTATCCTACACACACTAGGGACAATTTACAATTTTACCAAAGACAATTAGCCTACAAGCCTGTCCGCCTTTGGAGTGTGGGAGGAAACCGATGATCTCGGGGAAAATACTCACGCGGTCACGGGGAGAACGTACAAACTCCGTACAGACAGCACCCAAAGTCAGGATCAAACCCTGTAAGGCAGCAGGATCGAACACGGGTCTCTGGCGCTGTGAGGCAGCAGCTCTACCTGCTGTGCCATCGTATCATATCATATCATATCATATATATACAGCCGGAAACAGGCCTTTTCGGCCCTCCAAGTCCGTGCCGCCCAGTGATCCCCGTACATTAACACTATCCTACACCCACTAGGGACAATTTTTTTATTTTTTTATTTATTTTTTTACATTTACCCAGCCAATTAACCTACATACCTGTACGTCTTTGGAGTGTGGGAGGAAACCGAAGATCTCGGAGAAAACCCACGCAGGTCACGGGGAGAACGTACAAACTCCTTACAGTGCAGCACCCGTAGTCAGGATCGAACCTGAGTCTCCGGCGCTGCATTCGCTGTAAAGCAGCAACTCTACCGCTGCGCTACCGTGCCGCAAATATTCTTTTTGATTTAGTGCAAAGCAAATGTCAATAACTAAATGACGTGGGAATGATTGGAGCTGAGACAGTAACTCAGTTTGCAGCTTTGGATTTGGCAACTGAAGCCCTTGCCCTGGGGGAAGGTGGAGCTAAGCTTCCCATCTCCTGCCTCCCACCTCCTGCCTCCCACATCTCGCATCCTGTTCCATGAAATCAACAATTACTTTCATAGTGGTTACTCAATAAACAGTCTAGCTATAATATTTTAAATACACAAGCTAAATTTTGTCAGGCAAACTGATAATTCGACGCGTATTTACCTGCCCTCAGAAAGCATTTTGCCATTGACAAAAAAAACAGCACTCGCAATGATCGGAATGAAAATAAATAAACCACAATGAGCTTCTCATTACCAACAAATGCTGTAAAAAGTGTAAGGTGCACACACGATGTAGTTGAGTGCAGAGTGCGGGTGCTGTCAACAGACAATAGGTGCAGGAGGAGGCCATTCGGCCCTTTGAGCCAGCACCACCATTCATCGTGATCATGGCTGATCATCCACAATCAGTACCCCATTCCTGCCTTCTCCCCATATCCCTTGACTCTGCTATCATTAAGAGCTCTCTTGAAAGCATCCAGGGAATTGGCCTCCACTGCCTTCTGAGGCAGAGAGTTCCACAACTTCACAACTCCCTGAGTGAAAACGTTTTTCCTCATCTCCGTTCTAAATGGCCTACCCCTTATTCTTGGACTGTACGATTTGGTTCGATTTAGTTCTTCGGGCTAAAGGAATCAAGGGATATGGGGAAAAAACAGGAACGGAGTACTGATTTTAGATGATCAGCCATGATCATATGGTGCTGGCTCAAATCGCGTACCCTGCACCTATTTTTCTATGTACGGAGTTTCTATGCTCTCCCCATGACCGCGTGGGTTTTCTCCAGGTGTTCCAGTTTCCTCCCACACTCCAAAGACGTACAGGCTTGTAGGTTAATTTTCTTTGGTAAAATTGTACATTGTCACCAGTGTGTTTGTCGGATAGTGTGCAGAACAGTGCAGCATAAGAACAGGCGCATTACAGGCACTCACAACCCTCTTTGGAAAAGAAAGTTGCCCCACACATCTCATTTAAACGTTGCCCCTCTCACCTTTAAGCTGTGCCTTTTAGTATTTCATTTTTCCATCTGGGTAAGAAGGTTCTGTCGACCCTATCCCCTCATAATTTAATACACCACGATAGCTAATATTTAATCTACTAATCAGAAGTGCGTTGAGCTTTAGTGATAAATATATTGTATGTTGTGATTCATTAATGTGCTGATTCGGCTGTGAAAGGGAAGAGTTTTATGATTATGACACTGATCGTTTCTTCTTTGTGCAGCAAAGTGTGACGCTACGGAATATGGTAAAGTTGACACTTAATGTGCAGGTCCGCAGAGATACTGGAGGTAAGCGACTGATGCTTATATTGTGATGTACAAAGCGGAACAATATGTAGGTAGTTCTGCCATAATGCCTGTTTCCGTGACATGAATTTGATGTAATATGATAGATGAATAAGAGAAAGCTGCTTGTTTTACACTGGTCAAATGGGTTACAACGTGATTTCAATCATGAACTAGCTATGCGGAAGCAAACGCCATGCGTAGGAAGGATCTACTGGTGCTGGTTTAAACCGAAGATAGACACAAAATGCTGGAGTAATTCAGCGGGACAGGCAGCATCCCTGGAGAGCCTTGACCCGAAACGTCACCCATTCCATCTCTCCAGAGATGCTGCCTGTCCCGCTGAATTACACCAGCATTGTGTCTATCCTCGAAGCAATCGCCATTGTCTCTTGAAAACCCAAGTTGCCCGTTTCACCGCGGAACACCTTTTAAGGGAGTTGCTTTGGAAATCGAGTCATGCAGCACGGAAACAGGCCCTTCAGCCCAACTTGCTCTTGCTGCCCAAGATGCTTCCACCCAGCAGTATTAATTTTCATTCATTCCAAGTAATCAATGTTATAACCTTGTGTCTTATATGTTCGGTTGTAAAGTAAGCCAACTTTTGATGTATTGGCCATATCCTTGAAGTTTGGTTCTTGCTAGTTTGTCTGGCATACTCTGTTGCTAATGAGTTCATAAGATCGTGATGGGAGCAGAGTTAGGCCATTCGGCCCATCAAGTCTACCCCGCCATTCAATCATGGCTGATCTATCTCTCCCCCCTAACCCCATTCTCCTGCCTTCTCCCCATACCTCTGACATCCTTAATAATCAAGAATCTATATATCTCTGCCTTAAATATATCCACTGATTTTGCCTCCACAGCCGTCTGTGGCAAAGAATTCTACAGATTCACCACCATTGGACTAAAGAAGGGTTTGCTGGTCTTTTTTTTTACAGAAGTGGAAATGGTGAATTCTCAGCATTTGGTCCCTGGGGACTGCATAGTGATCCCTGAAGATGGAATTCAGGTTCCTTGTGATGCAGCTCTCCTTACTGGAGAGTGTATGGTCAATGAGAGCATGCTCACAGGTGAGAGCCAAACATCGTCCAGTTCTTCCCCACCCCCGCCCCCTCCCCTGACATCAGTCTGATGAAGGGTCTCGAAGCAAAACGTCACCCATTCCTTCCTCTCCCGAAATGCTGCCTGACCCACTGAGTTACTCCAGCATTTTGTGTCTACTTTAAACTTTTATTGCTGCTGTGTGATATTTTGCCAGGTGAGAGTGTGCCGGTAATGAAGACGCCTCTACCTGATCAAGATGTGAACTACTCCCCTGAAGAACACAAACGGCACACCCTTTTCTGCGGCACCCAGGTTGTCCAGTCAAAGAGCTACAGCGAGGATCAACCGGTTTTGGTTGTGGTAGTGAGAACAGGTACTGTCTGGGCACACGCGGGGTCTGATCAAAACCAGAACAAGAGTTTGATGATGTTAATTGAGTAGAAACATGGAAAATAGGTGCAGGAGTAGGCCATCTGGCCCTTTGAGCCAGCACCGCCATTCAATATGATCATGGCTGATCATCCAAAATCAGTACCCCATTCCTGCTTTCTCCCCATATCCCTTGATTCTGTTAGCCCTAAGAGCTAAATCTAACTCTCTCTTGAAAACATCCAGTGAATTGGCCTCCACTGCCTTCTGTGGCAGAAAATTCCACAGATTCACAACTCTGTGGGTGAAAAAGTTTTTCCTCATCTCAATCCAAAATGGCCGACCCCTTATTCTTAACACGAAGGAATAACACCATTGCATGACACCCTCCTGTCACACCATTAATTTTAATCTGTTATTAATGGTGTGGCAGGAGTATGTCATGCAACCCCCAGATTATATATGTTGCAAGCAAACATATTACTTAACGGCACTGTGAAAGTTGTGATCCCATTACAAATGGCAGGGGAAGGGTGAGATAGGGGAGGTTTAATAGAAACCTGAGGGGAAACTTTCTCACTCAAAGGTTGGTGGGTATTATGGAATGAGTTGCCAGAAAGAGCATTTAAAAGATAGATGGATAGGAAAGATTTAAAGTGATCTGAGGCAAACGCGGGCAAATGGGACTAGCTTTGATGGGGATGTTGTTCGGTTTGGACGAGTTGGGCCAAAGGGCCTGTTTCCGTGCTGCAGAACTCTATGATGTGATTGGGGAATTACGTCTACAAGGTACCAGTACATAGCTTGGCATTTGATAATACAGGCGTTCATTCTGTTACTGGTGACATCAATGAAGGAGGACATGCGGGCGGTCACGGTGGCACAGCGGTAGAGTTGCTGCCTTGCAGCGCTTGCAGCGCTGGAGTCCCGGGTTCCATCCCGACTGCGGGTGCTGTCTGTACCGAGTTTGTACGTTCTCCCCGTGACCATGTGGGTTTTCTCCGAGATCTTTGGTTTCCTCCCACACTCCAAAGACATACAGATTTGTAGGTTAATTAGCTTGGTATAAGTGTAAATTATCCCTGGTGCGTGTAGGATGGTGCTAGTGTGCGGGGATCGCTGGTTGGCGCGTACGCGGTGGGCCACAGGGCCTGCTTCCGCGCTGTATCTCTAAACTAAATGATTGCAGCATATGCAGGAGGAGAAACAGATTCAATGTTTCAGGTGAAGACTGTTCATTAAAGCACTCGAGATCCAAATTGAAATCGGGTCTCTGACACTGAGGCAGTAGGTCTACCAGCTGCGCCCCTGTGCATCCCCTGAGATTAAATATTGCTTCATTGAATTGAATTAAAACTTTTGCTGATAATGAGGAAAGTTGGAAAGGATTGTCGTTTAGCTGCGATACCAAAAATGGCATATGTGATGACTGCCTTTCAAACTGGGCATTTATACGATACGGTACGATAGAACTTTATTTATCCCAGGAAGGACATTGGTCTGCCAACAGTCATAAAACACAAGATACATGAAATTAAAGTGGCGAGTGGAAAGGATTGGCGATGTGCAAAGATTGGGGGGAAGGGAAAGGGGAGTCAGTCTCAGTCTACCCCACGACAGAAGGGGGAGGAGTTGTACAGTTTGATAGCCACAGGGAAGACGGATCTCCTGTGGCCTTCGTTCTGTGCTGCATCTCGGTGGGACCAGTCTGTTGCTGAAGGTGCTCCTCAGGTTGGCCAGCGTGTCATGGAGGGGGTGAGCTGTATTGTCCAGGATGCTCCGCAGTTTGGGGATATTTAGTAAACCAGGTTTGCCAGGGAACTGCTACAGTGCCAGCTTTGTCAGTTCAGACAATTAACTCCTTGATTCCCTTTGTCTGCAGGTTTTTGCACAAGCAAAGGAGAACTGATCAGTTCTATTCTGTATCCCAAACCTTTGGGATTTAAGTTCTACAAAGATGCTATGAAGTTCATTATCTTTCTTGGCGTTCTCGGTAGGTGTGTTGTTTATTCCATTCTGAATGGTTGTGCCTCTGTGCAATTATGACACTTTACTTCCTTCTGTGAGTAAACACCTGGTGCAGGCACGCTCTTGCTAAATACCAGGTGGAGAGTGAAGGCCCACAGCATTCTGCTGCTGCCAAAACTAGATGCTGAGGGTTTGACACGACTGTACAGCACCCAGCAGGCGAAGCAGCATTACTGGAGAGAGCAACAGAGTCAACATTGCAGATCAGTGACCCTTCATCAGTTCTGCAATATTGACTCGGTTTGTGGAGGGAAGCTGCAGGAGGAACTCGGTGGGCCAGGCATCACCTGTGGAGAGGCTGTGCACTCTCTGTCATGTATCAGTACCTTCCCGACCCTTCCCTGTCACTCCCACAGGCAGTATCAGGTCAGAAGAACAATTTTGTTATGACCGTCCTTAGCCTGACAACACTCCAACACCTCACAGTGGTGCTGCAGTAGAGTTGCGGCCTCACCGCGCCAGAAACCCGGGTTCAATCCTAACTACGGGTGCTGCCTGTGAGTTTGTACGTTCTCCCCGTGACCCGCATGGGTTTTCTCCGGCTGCTCCGGTTTCCTCCCATGCTCCGAAGACGTGCAGATAGACACAAGCGTTACTCCAGCGTTTTGTGACTATCTTCAGATTTGTAGGTTAATTGGCTCCTTTAAATCGTCCCTAGTGTTTGTGGGGTAGTCCTAGTGTACGGGGTGATCGCTGGCCCGTGTGGACGCGGTGGGCCGAAAGGCGTGCTTCCAGGCTATATCACTAAACTAAACCTCAATTGGCAAAGTATCAGCATGAGTCAATGCCTTCAGGCAAACCAGCGAGAAATAGACAGTGCAGTAGGAAGGAGACTAGACTCAATTACCGTATGCCTGGGTGTCTCAGAGAGCAGAACATCTGTATATTATTATTATTATATAACTAAAACTCTCATCTTGTCTGTATGCATGTATGTGTGTTCCCGAAGTACAGCCAAAACGGTACACGATAGCGCAACAATTTTAGGCCCACCGTACTCACCATTCACCTGCGGTGTGCATTGATCAAGTTTCGTTACATTATAAAAGTAATTAACTTAATAAACTTTAATAAATGCGCTCCCCCCCCCCCCGGCGCAGCAGCGCTGGGAGGACCAGCGCCCGTCCCGGCGTGCCCCATGCCTGACCTTCCTCCCATGGTGCAGCGCGGCGGCAGAGGGTCAAAGAAGATGGCCGCCGGCAGGACGAACATGCGGCAGTGCCTTGCGGCTGCTGGCCGCCCGGTGCCGGGGTGAGTGGTTCCCTCTCCCCCCTCGCCCGGCCACGGGGGAGACTCCCCGGCTGGCAACGTGTCCACCGGTCGTCAGTTGGGGGAGGGCTGCCTGGACTGGCGGCGGACCGCAACCCTGGGATCTTGCTGAGCGGTTTGGGGGTAAATAAAATGGAGTTTAGAAGTTTTTCAATGCAGGAGAGGTTTGGACCCGACGGGTCCATGGGTCGTCTAGTAGGGTATAGAACGATCATTAGATTTAATTTAATACCAACTATTGAGTTTTTTTAAACATTTTTTTACAGCTTTGATTGGAGACATATACAGCATAGTGATTCTAGAAAAGCAGAAGGTGAGTAGTTCGAGACTCTCGTCCTTGTTTAGTCTGGGGGCTCCTATTTCAGGCCTTGAATAAACCAATCACACTTTTCTTGTAATCATAGCTAGCATGTTGGAAAATCCCGGACTCCCAATGGGATTGTGAAGGATTGGGCAATGTGTAGTGGAAGAGTAGAAGGTGTGGACATCATTCAGAGTCCTCTCACATGTGCTGCTTTGGGGAAACCTTTAATGGGAATCCAGATCTTTCAAGCAAAAATAAAATCAAAGTATTCAGCAAAGTATTCAGCAGCAGAGAAACATTGAAAATAGCTGCAGGAGGAGGCCATTTGGCCCTTCGGGCCAGCATTGCCATTCATTGTGATCATGGCTGATCGTCCACAATCAGTAACCTGTGCCTGCCTTCTCCCCATATCCCTTGATTCCACTAGCCCCTAGTGCTCTGTCTAACTCTCTTTTAAATTCATCCAGTGAATTGGCCTCCACTGCCCTCTGTGGCAGAGAATTCCACAAATTCACAACTCTCTGGGTGAAAAAGTTTTTTCTCACCTCAGTTTTAAATTGCCTCCCCTTTATTCTTAGACTGTGTGGCCCCTGGTTCTGGATAATTTCAAGATAATTTCCAGCTGCCTTAGATATTTCAAAATCGCTAGTTTTAAAGTGCAGCAGTGGAGAAGGTAGCAGCTGATTATAAACTGTATTGTTTTATAGATTCATAGAGGGATACAGCACAGTAACAAGCTCGTTACTGCACCAAGCTCACACCATCAACCATCAATTTTCATTAATTTTACTTAAATCCCATTTATTTTTATTTTCCACACAATTTGGTCAACTGCCCTGGATTGTCCAACGTGTCTACACACCAGGGGCAGTTTGTAGTGGCTAATTAACCTCCCAAACCTTTGGGATGTGGGATGATCTTGAAGCACCTGGAGGAAACCCATGCCCAACTAGAACATGCAAACTCCACAGAGAGCACCTGAGGTCAGGATTGAACCCAGGTCTTTAATGCAGTGAGGTAGTAGTAGCTCTACCAGCTGTGCTGTCTGCCTTTAGTTGATGTCTTAAAATCTGAGATTTTGATGTCTTTTTGAGGAATTCTAAAATTCAGGCAAGGAATGAAAGTTAGTCCATTGGACGAGATGTAAACTTAGCCAGGCAGCACCTACATTGTGCTTTCTTTTGAAGAACAATGAAGCAATGTGCTGGAGTAACTCAGCGGGTCAGGCAGCATCTCTGGAGAACATGGATAGGTGATGTTTCGGGTCAGGACCCTTCTTTGGACTGATTGTGGTGGGGGGTGGGTGGGAGAAAGTTGGAAGAGAGGAGGGGGAAGGACAAAGCCTGGCAAGTGATTAGGTAGATGCAGGCGAGCTGGGTGTTAATTTTTCTACCCCCCCTCTTCCCTGTGCCCCACCTGGACTAGCATCCATTTTTCCCCTTCCACCAAGACTCTCTCAATAAACAATAGGTGCAGGAGGAGGCCATTTGGCCCTTCGAGCCAGCACCGCCATTCAATGTGATCATGGCTGATCATTCTCAATCAGTACCCCGTTCCTGCCTTCTCCCCGTACCCCCTGACTCCGCTATCCTTAAGAGCTCTATCTAGGCTTCGCAAGTCCCTTCTTTTCTCCTTATCTCTCACCTTTTTGTCTTTTCATCTCTGGCCTTTGTCTAACCATCTGCTTATAAAACCAATCCCTCTGACCTCTACCAACATCACTTGCCAGGATTTGGTGACCCGAAATGTCACCTATCCATGTTCTCCACAGATGCTGCCTGACCCGCTGAGTTACTCCAGCACTCTGTGAAACGTCACCTATCCATGTTCTCCGGAGATGCTGCCTGACCCGCTGAGTTACTCCAGCACTCTGTGAAACGTTACCTATCCATGTTCTCCACAGATGCTGCCTGACCCACTGAGTTACTCTTGCGCTTTATAGCTTTTTTTTGTTGTAAACCAGCATCTGCAGTTCCTGTGTGTTCAGTTTTCTCCAGACAGTTTTTGCCTCCTCTGTTCTGTCCTTGTTGAAAATATGTGGCTTTGAAACAAGCTGGATTTCCCAGTGACGCATCATTCCTTCCTTGGTGTGTCCAGGTGTCAGTGGGTCGTGTGGTGACGCGTATCCTTGATCTGATCACCATCATAATTCCGCCCGCACTACCTGCCGCGATGACTGTTGGGACTATCTATGCCCAAGACCGACTGAAAAAATACGGGATATTTTGTATCAGTCCTCCACGCATCAACATTTGCGGCAAACTGAAGCTCATCTGTTTTGATAAGGTGAGGTCTGTAAGAAGTTGTAATGAAGTTGTTTAACTTCATATAAAGTTCTTTATTAGCCAAAAGCATTGGAGACCGCAGAGAAAGAGTCCCATGATCTCAACCATCTCGATTGTTCTAATATCTTATAGCTCTAATAAAGCTAAGACCACGCATGTGCCAGACACATACCATAGGATGTCGGTCTGAAGACCAGGCCTGGATCAGAAATATACTGAGTGATCTACCAGGTCCATTTACATTGACTCCATTTACACCTCATGGATGTGAGTGTATGGACCTTACAGGTGCATTAAATCCATTTACACTTCATGCTGCCCCGGCAAGGCCACCAGCATAATCAAGGACAAGTCGCACCCTGGCCAACTCCCTCTTCTCCCCTCTCCCATCGGGCAAAAGGTATAGAAATATGAAAACGCACAAAAAGGTTTAGAAATAAGAAAATGCACACCTCCAAATTCAGGGACAGTTTCTTCCTAGCTGTTATCAGGCAACTGAACCTCATTGGAGACCCTCGGACTATTTTTGATTGGTCTTTACTGGACTTTATCTTGCATTGAATGTTATTCAAGTTATTCCCTTTATCGTATATCTGTACATGATTGTAATCATGTGTTGTCCTTCCACTGACTGGGTAACACGCAATGAAACCTCAGTATACGTGACAATAAACTAAACCGAACTAGGGTGCACTGTAGAAAATGACGCTAGATTGGATTTCTGGGTTATTGATTCATCACTAAGTATAATATAATAAATGTAATAAATGTTATTTGTCATATGTAGGTTGGCACAGGGTCGACGGTACAATGAAATGTATTTGACAAGACAACGGGTCACCTCAGCAGTAATATTCCAAGGATAAATAAAATTTAAAAAATGACATTAGTAAGGTAAAAAGACAATATTAAAAATAGATTAAAAGACAATATTAAAAATAATCAACATATATGATTTGAAATGTGTTTGAGTTCAGAAGCCTGATGGCCTGATGGTAGAAACTGTTCTTAAGTCTGGTGGTACGTGCAGCCATACTCCTGTATCGTCTGCCTGACGGTAACAAGGAGAACAGCCTGTGTGCTGGGTGGCTGTGGTCCTTGATTGATGCTGCGTGCCTTCCGCAGGCACCGCCGGTCGAAAATGTCCTGAGTGGCCGGGAGAAAGTTGCCAGTGATGTGCCGTGCCGTCTTCACCACTCTCTAGTGATTTGTGGCTGTGGGCAGAACAGTTCCCGTACCAGACTGTAATGCAGCCCGTCAGCAGGCTCTCGATGGTGCATCTGTAGAAGTTTTGTGAGGATGCTGGCGTTCATGCCAAACTTCCTCAGTCTTCTATGAATGAATACTTTATTGACAAGTCACTGTGAAATTCTTAGTTTTCCATACCCAAGGTATGCCAAGAGTCGCCACATAAAGGACGCCGACAGAATTTCACCAGCCGTTCTCAAGTTATGATGTGCTTTTCTCAGACAGGAACACTTACAGAGGAAGGTCTGGACTACTGGGGAGTGGCACTGGCAACAGGCAAGAACTTTGACCCAATTATTCACGACACCCAGCACCTTGGCAGCAGCCGGATGCTGCATGCGCTGGCCACGTGCCACAGCGTCACGCTGCTGAACAGCCAGCCGATCGGTGACCCACTCGACCTGAAGATGATCGAGTCAACTCGTTGGGTGAGTCGACTCTCAGACTAGTTTGTGTTGGAAGAAAGTGCAGATGCTGGTTTCAACTGCAGATTGACACAAAGTGCTGGAGTAACTCAGCGGGATAGGCAGCATCTCCGGAGAGTAGGAATGGGTGATGTTTCGGGTCGAGACCTTTCAAACTGTTTTTTTCAGTGTAGTTTAGAGATACAGTGTGGAAACAGGGCCCTCCAAGCCAACCGTCGCTCACCCCTACTCTAGTTCTATGTTTGCTCACATCTGCATCCTATACATTCGGGGTGATTTACAGAAGACAATTAACCTATAAACCTGTACGCATTTGGAATATGGGAGGAAACCAGAGAAAACCTATATGGTCACGGAAAACATCCAAACTCCACATAGACAGCACCCAGAGTCAGGATTGAACCTGTGTCACTGGCACTGTGAGGCAGCAGCTCTACCACTGGGCCACCTTTAATGTGTACTTAATGCGTTGCTTAAAGGAAAGGAGACCACATCTGGTGTTGTCCATCATTTCCTCATTCGAATATGTAATTCAAGAGTGTTTAATTGTCACGTGAGATGAACAATGAAATTCTTACTTGCAGCATTCTGAGAAAAGATTGAGAATTTGCAGGGTTTAAATCCCTAATTCATTAAGTGAGCTTGTGTCCTGGTTGGCAAAACGTCATCTCTCTATACTCTACATGGTGAATTACTGAGGTACAGTCACTTTTGACAGGGATGGAGGAGCCTTTCTCACCCCGACACTCCAAACATGTGCAGGTTTGTAAGCTAATTGACTTTGGTAACATTGTAAATTGTCCCTGGTGTGTGTGGGATAGTACTAGTGTGCGGGGATCACTGGTCAGCTAGACTCGGTAGGCCGAAGGGCCTTATCTCTAAACTAGACAGCGTAATGGGATTTTGGGGAAAAGGGTGGCAGAGGTATAAACATTCATCATATTGAGAAGTATATGGCCAAGCATTGAGGAACCAGAACCAAAAGCCTCGGAGTCAAGAGGAACTTGATTGGGTTGCTAATGCGAATGGTGTGAGATGAAAGGTGAACCTGTGTGGCTTTCATGATTCTGTCTGGTCGGAACCACGTCCTACAAACAGCAGTGAGATGGTTGAGCAGTTTTATTGGTTCCACGTCTCGATGCTGATGGCTGGGATGTCTGGCAGGTGCATGTAAAGAGCTCCAGGTGCTTGGTTCAATGGAGTTGCTGCACCTAATGTGGTAATTGCAGGAGGAAGAGGGTTTTACGTACCACACAGCAGCTTACTTTGCCTGACTCCAAGGAGCAGAACTAAGTAGGAAGCACAATTTAAAATGTAATAATTTAAACGCCTCCTTTCTCCTCCCAGTGTATCTTCACAAAGGCTATTTGAGAGAGCTCAGAGGCTCTTTGCCTGTTGTGCGATGCCCATTAGCACCACCTTGCGGCCAAATCCCGTCTCCTTCCACGTACATAAACTCCTGACACTGCATTTCAAGTCAAGTCAAGTATAATTTATTTGTCACACACACATAAATGTGCAGTGAAATGAAAGATTACCCACAGTCCAACAACAAGAGCAATAAAAATAAGCAATAACACACACAATCAAACAAAAAGAAACATCCATCACAGTGAGTCTCCTCCAGTCCCCTCCTCACTGTGATGGAAGGCCAGAATGTCTTTTCTCTTCCCCTGCCGCCTTCTCCCGCCGTCAGGCTGTTGAAGTTGCCGCGTTCCAGGCCGCGGCGGGCCGACCCAAGCCCCGCGATCCGGGGCAGGCGAACACGCTGCCGCTGCATTTGTTGTGGTCAGAACCCCCCCCCCCCCCCCGACTTCTTTAACATCGCCTTTGGAGTATCACATACAGGTGATCCTCAACTTACGATGGGGTTTCGTTCCGAGAAACCCATCACAAACCGAAAATACCGTACATCGAAATGCATTTGATACACGCGATCACGTGGCCCGGAAGCGAGCGGTGGCTCGTCACGGGTCACTGCCGTTTGCACCATCGCAGAGTGGAAATATCGTAATTCGGGGAGCAGCTGTACAAGAATATAAGTGAAGAAAGTATGTGAGAGGTTTCTGTTTAATGCGTTTGTTCTGCTTGGATGGTGGATCAGTAACCGAAGCTGTATTGTTGTGTAGGAAAATAACTGCAGATGCTGGTACAAATCGAAGGTATCACAAAATGCTGGAGTAACTCTCCCACTGTCTTCCTGCCTCCACCTATATCCCGCCCCCCCCACTGACATCAGTCTGAAGAAGGGTCTCGACCCATTCCTTCTCCCCAGAGATGCTGCCTGACCCGCTGAGTTACTCCAACATTTTGTGATACCTTCGAAGCTGTACTGCTAGTTTGTTCATACATTACTTCTATGTACGTTGAGGAATATGTACGTAAAAAAACACTGGAGTAACTCAGCGTGTCAGCCAGCATCTCTGGAGAGAAGGAATGGATCATGTTTCGGGTCGAGACCCTTCCTCCGACTGAGAATCAGGGAAGAGAGAAACGAGAGATGTAAACGGTGATTTAGAGAGATATCGAACAAATGAATAAAAGATATGCAAAGAAAAAGTAACGGTGATAACGAAATATGTTCTCTATTTTCAGACTCTGAATGATGAGATCACAAACGTGGACATAAGCAGAAGCTTTGGAATGAAGGTTCTAGCTGTGATGAAGCCTCCGCTGGTGGAAGATCAGCCTTATGGAAGTGTGAGTGTCCTGGTTTAGTGGTTGTGGCACTGAGACAGAATGGTCAGTGTTACATTGTTGCACGCTAATCTGTTTTTTGGCTTGGCCCTTTATAAATGAAGCGTTCCATCAATCATGTATGTGAGGAGTAACCAGAAATGTCCAGGTGGTAGAAGCAAGGAACTGCAGGTGCTGGTTTGCACCAAAAAAAAAAGCACAAAGCGCTGGAGTAACTCAGCGGGTCAGGCAGCAACTCTGGAGAACATGGATAGATGATGTTTCGGGTCGGGAAGAAGGGTCCTGACCAGAAACGTCACCTATCCTTGTTCTCCAGAGATGCTGCCTGACCCGCTGAGTTACTCCAGCACTCTGTGAAACGTCACCTATCCATGTTCTCCAGAGATGCTGCCTGACCCGCTGAGTTACTCCAGCACTCTGTGTCCTTGTGTGTCCAGATGGTAAATGCACTGTTCAGTGTAGTACTGAAGCAGTCAGACTAACAACTTCACTGCTTCATCTGTTTATCTATGTAAAATTCAACTGCGATGAAAGGGAAATAAAAACCTGGGCTAGGCAAATAAATATTTGCCTGATGCCTGAGGCTTGTTCTTCGTGAGTAGTCTTGCTTAAGACTGCATTTGTTTGGATATGGACAAGGTTTGACTCTGATGTGATATTCCCATTGTGGAATGGCTGGCTAGAACTTGCTATCTCCCCGTACAAATTAATAATTACTTGGGCCAGAATCAGCCAACTCACCTCAGAGTAAAGAATATTAGAGTTAATTTCTATGAAAAGCAGTAACTAAAGTAGGTAGACACAAAATGCTGGAGTAACTCAGCGGGTCAGGCAGCATCTCTGGAGAGAAGGAATGGGTGATGTTTCGGGTCAAGACCCTTCTTCAGACTGATGTCAGGGGATGGGGCGGGATAGAGATAGAATGTAGTAGGAGACAGGAAGACTCCTGCACCCACTAGGGACAATTTATTTTACATGTACCAAGCCAATTAACCTACAAACCTGCATGTCTTTGGAGTGTGGGAGGAATCTGAAGATCTTGGAGAAAACCCATGTGGAGAACGTACAAACTCCGTACAGACAGCACCCGTAGTCGGGATCGAACCCGGGTCTCCGGCGCTGGATTCGCTGTAAGGCAGTACCGCTGCACCACCGTGACTGGAGCACCCGGAAAAAACCCACACAGGCCACGGGGAGAAAGTCCAAACTCCGTACATACAGCACTCATCGTTATGATCGGACCCACGTATCTGGCGCTGTAAGGCAACACATCTACCATTGCGCCACCTCCTGCCCGCACTTGCTCCATTCCCTGCACAGATGTACTTATCTGTTCTTTCTCTCATCTCCAGAAACAAGAGACGGTTTTGGGGATTTTCCGCCGTTTTCCATTTGGCTCATCATTGCAGAGAATGAGTGTGATCACAAAGAAACCAGATGATTCACCATTTGAGGTGTACATGAAAGGTGCACCTGAGATGGTGGCGAGTCTCTGCTTAAAGGAAACAGGTAACTGACCTGAGCTGATAGCCTGAAGCCTTGCATCATTTCTGTTTGTTGGTATAATAGTTTTTGAATGTTTCGTTTATTACATTTAGAATAAATAATATATAGGGATTGACATATTCTTGATTAGTGCGGGTGTCAGGCGTTATGGGGAGAAGGCAGGAGAATGAGGTTGAGAGGGAGAGATAGATCAGCCATGATTGAATGGTGGAGTAGACTTGATGGGCCGAATGGCCTTTTTCTGCTCTTAGAACTTATGAACTTATAGAGCTTTGCTTTTCACTCTTAATAGTCGGATGTTAAAAGTTTACCAAAATTAGGGGAATCATTAACCATATACACTATTTGGTGATCTTGTGTATTTTTGTTTAGTTTGGAGATACAGCGTGGAAACAAGCCCTTCGGCCCACCGAGTCTGCACCAACCATCGGTCCCCGCACACTAACATTATCCCACACCCTCGGGACAATCGTCAATTTTACCAAAGCCAATTAACCTACAAACCTGTACGTCTTTGGAGTGTGGGAGGAAACCGGAGCACCCGTAGAAACCCCACGCAGTCACGGGGAGAACGTTCAAACTCCGTACAGACAGCGCCTGTAGTCAGGATCAAACCCAGGTCTCTGGCTCCGTGAGGCAGCAACTCTACCTGCTGAGCCACATGTGCACACAGGACAATTGAGTAGAGAGTGAACAGCGTGATTTGACAGTGACAGGAACTGTTTTATTGGGATCTGAGCAAGGCATGTATCTCAATGGGTGTTGGATTGGGAGCTAGCTCAGACCGTGGGAGAGAGGCTGCATGTTGAAGATTCTGGCATTGGAATATGGAAATGCTGGTTGGGTTGGGTGGGGTGGGGCAGGAGGAATGGTAGACAAGAACTTCATTCAGTGAGTTATAAAAATACAGGGCTGGAGAATACTACTTTGGAGAATTGCGGAACAAGATGGGAAAACTGATGGTGATAATAGAGGCCAGTATTTACAGCATTGGACAACCTGGTTCTGATAGAATCTTTGAAAGAGTCCTGATACTTCAAAATATGCAAAGTATGTTATCTGAATTTGCAAGATATTTTTATATCAGAGTAGGTTACTTTATTTCCATGTTGATCACTGTGAAAGATGTTAAAGGTGGCTAACAGAGGGTGGCATGGTAACGCAGCGGTAGAGCTACTGCCTTACTGCCTCAGAGACCCGGGTTCGATCCTGACTACGGGTGCTGTCTGTACGGAGTTTGCACGTTCTCCCCCTGACCTGCGTGGGGTTTCCCCAGTTCCCTCCCACACTCCAAAGACGTACAGGTTTGTAGATTAATTGTCTTTGCTAAAAGTGTAAGTTGTCCCTAGTGTGTGTATGATAGTGTTCGTGTGCGGGGATCACTGGTTGGCGCGGACCTGGGGCCAAAGGGCCTGTCTCCGCCCTGTACCTCCAAACTAAACTATAGGCTAAACTAATATTAACATACCACAAAACACCATGATTCTCAGCTGTTCCTTGGTTGGGATTGGCAGCTTTTCGTGGTTGAGTGGGAGTAGTTGAGTGGAAAGAACTTAAGATAGCTTTCAAACGTTGAAGACTTTTACTAAATGTGAAATCAGAGGGGGTATGTGTAAGGAATACTGTTCCCTTGGACTGATGACTGATCAATCATTCCAGTAGCTGATCAATAAGATCCATGTTTCAGTTCAAACTGAGAGGTGATTTATGTGGCTTAATTCCTAAACATATACATATTTGTATGTCTGAAGAAGGGTCTCGACCTGAAACTCTCCAGAGATGCTGCCTCTCCCGCTGAGTCACACTGGCATTTTGTGTCTATCTACATATTTGTCTTATCTGCAGTCCCACCTTATACATATTTTTGTTTCCAGTTCCTGCAGATTTTTTAGAAACATTAAGGTATTACGCCAAAGATGGGTATAGAATTCTGGGACTTGCATACAAGACACTAATTGAAGACGTTACCTTTGAGGCAGTGCACATGTTGGAGAGGTATGTAGCTGCTATTATAATTTGCGCTTCTTTGATTTGAATTTTTTATGTCCTAAGCATAAAGATCCAATTGGGAAAAATACTCTTGTATCCACCATTTATTGGACATGGACACTCTATTAATGAATTAATTCTTTCACAGGTACTCGATGGTTGAGCAATCTCTCTCCCTCTGTTAATTAATTCAAGCTCTGTTAATAATTAGTCTTGTAATTTGATGCTTGGCTTTGCTTTGCTTCAGTTCATTAAAACAGGGTGGTGCAGTGGTACAGTCTTAGAGTTGCTGCCTTGTAGCACTAGAGACCTGACTACGGGTGCTGTCTGTACAGGGTTTGTACGTTCTCCCTGTGAGTGACCGCGTGGGTTTTCTCCGGGTGCCCCGTGTCCTCCCGCATTCCAAAGACATGCAGGTTTGTAGGTTAATTGGCTTCTGGAAATTGTCCCTACCGCGTAGGATCGAACTAGTGTGTGGGGATCGCTGGTCGGTGTGGATTCGGTCGGCCGAAAGGCCTGTTTCCGCGCTTTATCTCTAAACTAAACTAACAATATACGAACAATGGCAAGAAAAAAGTTTGTGCCTAAACCAGAAAATTCTGGAAACAGTCAGGCTGCATCTGTGGAAAGGGCAACTGCATTAACTGAATTGAATTGAATTGAATAAATTTTAGTAGCCAAGTATGTATACATACAAAGAATTTGCCTTGGTGCTTTGCTCGCAAGCAACATCACGACATACAGTAAACAATTTTTTTTTAAGCATTATATTTTAAAAGTATGAAGAATGAAATAAAATACCAGGGCAAAAGGAGACTACAGACTTTTGGTTGTTGAGTAGAGCTATTGCTCGTGGGGAAAAAGCTGTTTTTAGTGTCTGGCTGTGGCGGCTTTGATAGTCTGGAGTCGCCTTCCAGAGGGAAGATTTTCAAAGAGTTTGTGGCCTGGGTGAGAGGGGTCAGAGATGATCCTGCCCGCTCGCTTCCTGGCCCTTGCAGTGTACAGTTCGTCATGGGGGGGGGGGGGGGGGGGGGAGGGTGGAGGTTGCAGCCAA
Source organism: Rhinoraja longicauda (assembly GCF_053455715.1). NCBI lineage: Eukaryota > Metazoa > Chordata > Chondrichthyes > Rajiformes > Arhynchobatidae > Rhinoraja > Rhinoraja longicauda. The sequence goes on along the minus strand of NC_135982.1, from coordinate 27,413,183 downwards.
CAACCTTCTCAGCTGTGCAAACGATCCGTTGCAGCCTCCGGATGTCGTGCTTGGTGGCTGAGCCAAACCAGACCATGCTGGAGAAGGTGAGGACGGACTCTATGATGGCAGTATAAAACTGGAGCATCATTGCCAGTGGACTGGCTGTTGCTCTCTTTCCCAGTCCTGATAATGCGTCTTTGACCTAAACAGTTAACTCTTTCCACAGGTGCTGCCTGACTCAATGTTTCCAAACCTTTCTGGTTTTATTTCAAATTTCCAACATCTAAAGTTTTAAATTCTCCATTTGTCTGCTCTGCTTTGAGCACTACGATACATGTTTGGTAATACGTGATACTCGGGGCAGCTGGCGTTATTTACATGTGCCACACTCGATGCAGCGTCTGATTCCGAATTAAAGACCGCGCTGCCAATGAGACGCTGTGTTTTTCTCCGGACAGGAATTCCGTCGAGAGCGAGATGACATTCCTGGGATTCCTGATCATGAGGAATATTTTGAAACCGGAAACAAAACCTGTCATTGACAACCTGATCAGAGCCAATTTCCGAACTGTAATGGTGACAGGTAGGAAGCCTTAGTTACAAAGATCATCAGAGCAGAATTAGGCCACTCGGCCCATCGGGTCTACTCTGCCATTCAATCACGGCTGATCTATCTCTCCCTCCTAACCCCATTCTCCTGCCTTCTCCCCCCTCCCCCCCCCATAACCCCTGGCACCTGTACGACAGAGTACAGGAGTGTGAAAAGACATTCTGGCCTTCCATCACAGTGAGGAGGTGACTGGAGGAGACTCACTATGATGGATGTTTCTTTTTGTTTGGTGTTGGTTTATGATTGTGTGTGTTATTGCTTATTTTTATTGCTTATTTTTATTGGTCTTATTGTTGGACTGTGGGTAATCTTTCATTTCTCTGCACATTTATGTTTATGTGACAAATAAATTGACTATTGTTGCATGTACCAAGGTACAGTGAAAAACTTTTGTTGCGCTCTATCCAGTCAGCGGAAAGACAATACATGATTACAATTGAGCCATTCACATTTGTATAGATGCATGGTAAGGGAGTAACGTTTAGTGCAAGGTAAAGCCAGTAAAGTCTGCATCAAAGATAGTCTGAGGGTCACCAATGAGGTAGATAGTTCAGGCTTGCTCTTAGTGGTGGTGGAACGAGGCATATCAAGATGCTCTATGTTGTGTCTTGGTGCACCATTCCAGCTTTACGTCCTTGTCGTTCACCCTGGGTAGTTCTACGGAACTGGCAAAATCTGCAGCCAAGCGTCAACTACCGTACCCTGAAGCACCAATTGCCACTTTTGATTGTGGTAGTTGACATACAAAAGAAAGAAAGATTTCCTTGGCTGAGCAGTTGTACTGTCCTGATAGATGTACACTGATGATAGACTGCCCTCTCTTGGGGGCTGTTGGAAGTACATCATCCACATGATGTTTAAAATCTAAATTTTGAATCTTGCATGAAAGGTTATTCACATTACTCCCTGTATCCTGTATCTGTCCACTGTGGACGGCTCGATTGTGATCATGTATTGTCTTTCCGCTGACTGGTTAGCACGCAACAAAAGCGTTTCAACGAACCTCTCGAAGGTATTTATTCACAAAATGCTGGAGTAACTCAGCAGGTCAGGCAGCATCTCGGGAGAGAAGGAATGTGTGACCTTTCGGGTCGAGACACTTCTTCAGACTGAATAAGGGTCTCGACCCGAAACGTCACCCATTCCTTCTCTCCCGAGATGCTGCCTGACCTGCTGAGTTACTCCAGCATTTTGTGAATAAATACCTTCGATTTGTACCAGCATCTGCAGTTATTTTCTTTCAACGAACCTCGGTACACGTGACAGTAAACTAAACTCAAACTCAAATATATTTCCAGTTCTTGTTTCCTGAGCCTTCATGAATAGTTTATTCCAACATTTCCATAAGGGGCACTATTCCACAGGAGACAGTGGCCTTTTGATAGGACAGAAATCCTGGCTTCCAGTGTTGTAATTTTAATAGTTAAAGCAAGCCAGAGCTCTGAGGATCTTAGGCAGACACAAAATGCCGGAGTAACTCAACGGGTCAGGCAGCATCTCTGGAGAGAAGGAATGGGTGACGTTTCGGGTCGAGACCCTTCTTCAGACTGATGTCAGGGGATGGGGCGGGACATTTGTACAAACTCCGTACGGACAGAACCCGTAGTCCAGATTGAATCTGGGTCCCTACCTCTGTGAGTCTTTGCTCCATTCTATAAAATACACTTTTCAGAAGTGGCTTTTGTTAACTAGGTAGGAGTAGGTTTAAGAGTTCAAGACCTGACAACAAAAATTAAACAGGCTAACCAGAGAGAAGGCTCCCGATACAAAACTCCGTCAGCCCATTCCCATCACAGATGCTGCATGACTCACTGAATTCCTCCAGCACTTTGTGCTGTTGCTCAAGATTCCAGAATGTGCAGTTTCTTGTGTCCTCGGGCTAATCAAATCCTCTTTCTTCCAGGAGATAACACGCTGACCGCTCTGAATGTGGCCAGGAATTGTGGAATGGTGGGTTTGACAGACAAAGTAATCTTTGCCCATGCGTCGCCACCCTTGGCTGACAAACCTGCCTGTGTGAAGTTCCTGCCTGCAGACACAGCACCAGATCTGAATGGGACCGAGGTAAGTCATTGTTTAGTTTAGTTTAGAGATACAGCGCGGAAACAGGCCCTTCGGCTAACCGCGTCCTACCCACACTAAGGTAAATTTACATTTATACCAAACCAATTAACCTACAAACCTGTACGTCTTTGGAGTGTGGGAGGAAACCAGAGCACCTTGAGAAAACCCATGCGGTCATGGGGAGAACGTACAAACTCCGTACAGACAGCACCCGTGGTCAGGATCGAACCCGGGTCTCTGGCACCGTGAGACGGCAACTCTACCACTGCGCCACCGTTAGTAGAGGGGCTGGTGGGGGAAGTGTGGTAGACTCTGAAACTTGTGCTATGTGTGTATCTGTACCTTGCCTACTGTTCGAGTTTACCCATGTGTTTTCGTCTCATCTTTTATTGTAGCAGCTGCAGCAACAGCCAGAGAACCACGCTTTGCAACAGTCTTACTATCACTTTGTACTGAATGGGGGGTCTTTTGCAGTGATTTACGACCATTTTCCGGATCTGCTAGAAAAAGTGAGATTTCAGATCTGATCTTCACAACTTAACTGCAAACCGAGGTTGAAAGATTGTATGCCTTACTTTGGTCTCAAATATTCCATAATTCTGTCAGAAATGGGTGTAACTCGTTCATTGAGCATAAGGTACTGGGTGTTTGGAAGGGAATTAGTGTTGTGGACACAGACCTTTGGAATAGTTAAGGGGTTAGATTTAGCTTTAGAGATACAGCGAGGAAACAGGCCCTTCGGCCCACCGAGTCCGTGCCGCCCAGCGATCCCCGCACATTCACACTATCCTACACACACTAGGGACAATTTTTACATTTACCCAGTCAATTAACCTACATACCTGTACGTCTTTGGAGTGTGGGAGGAAACCGAAGATCTCGGAGAAAACCCACGCAGGTCACGGGGAGAAGGTACAAACTCCGTACAGACGGCGCCCATAGTCAGGATCGAACCCGAGTCTCCGGCGCTGCATTCGCTGTAAGGCAGCAACTCTACCGCTGCGCCACCGTGCGTATTGGTTTAAATGGAAGACGGAACCCGGGACGACCAAAGAAGACGATGCTGATGGAAGACGCATATGTAGAAACAATGGAGGAGTAGGGCAGATGTGTGGGGCGTCCGTCACTGTGCCCGTCGGAAACCAGCACCACTGCGTCGCTAATGCTAGCAGCCATTTTAATTAATTAATTGGTTTGAATGGGGGTGGTTGGATGGTACAGGACTTGTTTGATATTAGTTCAGTTCGGTTTAGTTTATTGTCACGTGTACCGAGGTACAGTGAAAAGCTTTCGATGCGTGCTAACCAGTCAGTGGAAAGACAATACTTTATTACAATTGATGCGTTTACAGTGTACAGATACATGATAAGGAAATAACGTTTAGTGCAAGATAAAGCCTATTAATGGAAACAGTTATTTTTACTAAGGCAGGTAGTGTCAAGAGCTCTGATTTATCTTCTGCACCTCATTATTAGAAAGTCTGTGTGGAACTGCAATATTCATTGGGAATGGACACGGCCCCCAATCTAAGGAATAGGAAGGAACTGCAGGTGCTGGTTTAAACTGAAGATGGACACAAAATGCTGGAGTAACTCAGCGGGACAGGCAGCATCTCTGGAGAGAAGGAATGGGAGACGTTTCGGGTTGAGTCCCTTCTTCAGAAGGTTCTCGACCTGAAACGTCACCCATTCCTTCTCTGCAGAGATGCAGCCTGTCCTGCTGAGTTACCCCAGCATTTGTGCCTAATTCCCATTCTAGGGGGTATGAGTACATACAGTATATATAGTAGGTCTCAGGGTCTTTAAAACCAGCAGCAAATGAATTAGGCCGTCATTCTAATCCACCTCATTTTCTAATTGCCTCTTCTCAGATCCTGCTTCGGGGCACTGTTTTTGCTCGGATGGCTCCCAATCAAAAGACTCAACTGGTGGAGAGTTTGCAGAAATTGGAGTAGGTTGATATTTTTTATCATTTAATGTAGAGTCATAGAGAGGTATAGCATGTAAACAGGCCCTTTGGTGTCCACACTGGCCATCAACCACCCATTTATACTCATTCTACACTAATCTAACGTTAATCTCTCCACATTGTTATCAGTTCCCCCCAGATTCAAGCACTCGCCTGTGCACAAGGGGTATTTTACACAACACCCAATTAACCCACCAACCCGCACGTCTTTGGGATGTGGCGGGGTGGAACCTGGGGCACCTGGAGGAAACCCACTTGGTCACGAGGAGAATGCGCAAACTCCCCACAGACAGCACGCGGGGTCAGGGTTGGTCCCGTGTCTCTGGCGCTGTGAGACAAAGGTATCACACCTACAAGCTGCGCCCCTAGGCTGAAAATAGATTGCATTAATGTTGTACATATCCACTAGAAGTTCATCTGTGACACAGAAAACATTGGCTGTAATTTGTGCCAGTAACTTTGTCGAGGGTGACGTTTCTCAACATCAGCATTCAAGGGGGCAGCATTTAAATTCTGTACCCATTTCTTTCTTTTTGAATTTGTTGGAAGCAGTAATTTAGTTTGGAGATGCAGCACGGACACGGATCCATTGGCCCACCACACCGACCAGCGATCCCTGCACACTTACACCCTCCCACACACACAATTTATAATTATACCAAGCCAATTAACCTACAAACCAGTACGTGTTTGGGAGGAAACCGGAGATCCTGGGGAAAACCCACGCAGGTCACGGGGAGAACGTACAAACTCCGTACAGACAGCGCCCGTAGACAGGATGGAAGCCGGGTCTCCGGCGCTGTGGGGCAGCAGCTCTACCCGCTGTGTCACCGTGCCGTCCCAGTCAGCTGGGGTTTTCTGCTGTCTGTGAAGCCACAGATCGGTTTGTAACATTGACCCTTTCTTCAGGTACACGGTAGGAATGTGCGGAGACGGAGCCAACGACTGTGGGGCTTTGAAAGCCGCAGATGCCGGCATCTCCCTCTCGGAGTCCGAGGCCTCGGTGGCATCCCCCTTCACCTCCAAAATAGACAACATTGAGTGCGTGCCAATGGTCATTCGGTGAGTTCCCGGACAACTTATTGTGATGGAAGGTTTATGGGGTATTGGAAATGTCACCAAATTCCCAAGATGCTACAGAAAACCTGGAGCTAGCTCCATTTTAGCTAGGTACCGTCACTTATTCTATACTGTACTAAAGTTGTCTGTCAGACCTGTGCACTTTCTAGATTGCTGACATTAACAACGGTCTGTGTTTTTTCACTTCGGGTTATTTTCTGTCTCACTATTAATTTTCATTTCGGTCTCGAGCCTTTCAGTTCTCGTATGTAACACATTCCTCGTTTTTTGTAGGGAAGGTCGAGCCTCTCTTATTACCTCCTTTGGAGTTTTCAAATACATGGCCATGTACAGCATGATCCAGTTTGTCTCGGTGCTAATATTGTACACAGTAAGTTCATACATTTAGTACAAGTACCATTCTAGCAGCCATGTGTAGGAAAGAACTGCAGATGCTGGTCTAAATCGAAGGTGGACCCAAAATGCTGGAGTGACTCAGTGGGTCAGGCAGCATCTCGGCAGATATTCTAGCAACCATTTTGGACTCAATAATATTCCTGATGCGGGCAGTTTGGCTACAGCAACACTTACCATGAAATAACTTGAGATGCAAAGGGGTTGAGAGGATGTGCTGTCGGATCCTGGCCATTGTATTGTGAGAAAATGGAGTGACTTACCAAAACTTACCGAATAATGAAAGGCCTGGAGGTCAGGTCAATTAATATTTTTAAGGCGGAGATTGACAGATTCTTGATTAGTACGGGTGTCGGGGGTTATGGGGAAAAGGAAGGAGAATGGGGTTGAGAGGGAGAGATAGATCAGCCATGATTGAATGGCGGAGTAGACTTGATGGGCTGAATGGCCTAATTCTGCTCGGAGAACTTGTGAACCATTGCACTGTCAGGTCAGGGTATGTTGTAATGTGGAAGTTGTTTGCAGTAAGATCCAGTTCCCATTTCCTTTAAAGGCACTGATCAATCTTTGGATTCTGTTCTACATCGGATGGGTGAGCCCCCCCTTGCCTTCCTGTTGATCTTGCTCCAGGCCTGATCCACCCTTTCCTGACATCTACTACCCTTTGCCTGACCAGTGATTATTTTGTGTTTCAAATGCTGACCCATCGAGTTCAGCCCGTAGCAGAGAACAGGAAACTTAATAGACACAAAATGCTGGAGTAACTCAGCGGGACAGGCAGCATCTCTGGAGAGAAGGAATGGGTGACGTTTTGGGTCGAGACCCTTCTTCAGACTTCGGATTTCAGCCCAAAACGTCACCCATTCCTTCTCCCCAGAGATGCTGCTTGTCCCACTGAGTTACTCCAGCATTTTGTGTCTATCTTCGGCCTGTAACCAGCATCTGTAGTTCCTTCCTGCACCTACCGGGAAACTTCATGTTATTCTTTATTGTTTTGTTAAGAAAAAGTTCCGTTTAGTTTGTCCTGCAGCCTCCGGTCTCGATTATACTTGTCAGTATACTGTCCATCAGTCCAGAGACTTCACTGTTCTGAAATGTTTTATTTATTTTTGATGCAGATCAACTCAAACTTGGGAGACTGGCAGTACCTGTACTTTGACCTGGTCATCACTACAACTGTGGCCATACTCATGGGCCGAACAGGTCCTGCAAAAGAGCTTGTGGCACAACGGCCTGTGGGGAGTCTGATTAACATTACCATCTTGGGCAGCCTACTGCTACAGACTGTGCTGATAATCCTGATTCAGGTCCTTGCGTACACCGTCACCACCACACAGAGCTGGTAAGCATGTGGCCATTTTCCCGAGTTGTACAACTACCCACGGGATGAAAGAAAGTAGTCACATTAAAAACATATTAAAGCAAACCACAAACCACCTGAATCTTTCAAATTAGAGTTGTGTGCTGTCTTATGTAATTATTCTTGGCATATTGGCCGGGAAAGGTTAGACATTTGCCACCCTACCGAAACAGCGCGGAAACACGCCCTTCGGCCCACCGAGTCCGAGCCGACCAGCAATCCCCGCACACTAACGGTATCCTACACACTAGGGACAATGTACAAATTTACCAAAGCCAATGAACCTACAAACTTGCACATCCGGACAGACAGCACCCGTGGTCAGGATGGAACCCAGTTCTCTGGCGCTGTGAGGCAGCAGTTCTAGTGCTGCGCCACCCTCAATAGTGATTATTATACAAAGCTGCTGGAGATGTTTAGAACTTAAGAGTAAAATGTGGAGCAAATGTTCCTGCGACTTTTCCCACGCTGATAGTTTGCCTTCATTCACTGTCTTAACTCTTACATTTTGGATTGTAATTTTGTGGTGGTAACAAAGAAGGAATTTTGACATTGAAAGCCAGCAATTTTGAAGAAAGAAAATTGGAGAAAAAAAAACTCTGATTCTCAATAGATCTGTTTATCTATCTGTGGTTGGGTGTATAATGGTGTGATGTTTTCAGTGTTCAATGTCATCTGCCTTGGAGGTTGGTCACTCATAAGTGCTAAAGAAAAAAATAATGCAGCATAATCAATAGAATTGTGACGTTGAAGATTTTAATTATTTATTCCTTCTGGAGAACAAAGGAAATGGCCTGACCCGAAACATCATCTGTTGATTTCCCTCCACAGATGCTCCCAGATCCGCCGAGTTCCTCCAGCAGTTTTTTTTGTTGTTCACAAAACCAAAACTTGGTTGTCACCATTTGTGTTTCACCTTTGGTTCCCACATCCTTCCTCAATTTTGTGTTCCTGGAATGACCGCTCTAAGAAACAAAATCTGGGTGAACGTGTTTTTATTTCCAGTGGTTGAACTAGAATATTTCATATGTCGCCCTTTGTAGATTGTTGTTAGTGTAGAGACGTCGCGGATATTACGGGTTGCCTTTTGCTGGTCACTGTAAACAGCGTCAGGTTCCTTTGTTTTTGAAGGTTTGTTCCTGCCACCATCAGCTCCGCTGGCAACAAACTGCCAAACTATGAAAACACTGCGTTGTTCTGTATATCTGGATTCCAATACCTCATCCTGGCAACAGCACTTTCCAAAGGTCAACCCTTTCGCAAGCCGCTGTACTCTAACGGTACCTTGTTCTTTTACTATATTTAATGAAGATATTATTTAAGCGTACCTTTGTAAAGATTGTGAGTGGAGCATTTTGTTATTCGTGGCTGCGTTCTGCTTCAGGAGGAGATAAGACTTTTCTTTGCCTTCCATCACAGTGAGGGTGTGCCTGGAGCAATCACTGTGATGGCTGTTTGTGTTAAAATTGTAATTGTGTGTCTTGTGTTCTTTATTGTCTACTGCCGGACCCTGACGTGAGAGGACGCTGGCGCTATTTGTCCGCCGCTTCTCCGTCAGGATAGTTCATTTGTTTGTTTTTATGTCATGACTGTTTTTGTAAAGCGTCTTTGAGCATTTGGAAAAGCGCTATATAAAATAAATGTTTATTATTATTATTATTATTCAGCATTTTCCATCTACTGTTATCCTTCAGATACAAGGCAGTTGGCTAGTAAATTTATAGACGTAAATTTTTCGGCCATAAGAGTTTAAGCTGCATGAAACTGTGGTGTTTCCCATCTCTCATTGATACCGAGCTACATCTTAAAGCTTTTTGCTGTAGCTCGGTACATGTGACAATAAACTAAACTGAAACATTACATAACGGAATACTAAAAGGACCTGGTCTTCCATTGCACACCTGTGTCGTCCCAGATCTGATTCTTGTTTGCACTTCTGCTTCTCTGTTGTAGTGATGGATTACAAACGTTTAAATATCTCTGCAGCCCCCAACAATTCCGATTCACTTACTGCCTGTATACCCCAGCCATTTAGAATTGAGGATCCTGTTAGCGAGGGGACAATACGCAACCTCTCTTCGAAGTGAGGCTGGGCAAAGGATTTAGACAATAGGTGCAGGAGGAGGCCATTCGACCCTTCGAGCCAGCACCGCCATTCAATGTGATCATGGCTGATCATTCTCAATCAGTACCCCGTTCCTGCCTTCTCCCCATACCCCCTGACTCCGCTATCCTTAAGAGCTCTATCTAGTTCTCTCTTGAATGCATTCAGAGAATTGGCCTCCACTGCCTTCTGAGGCAGAGAATTCCAGATTCACAACTCTCTGACTGAAAAAGTTTTTCCTCATCTCAGTTCTAAATGGCCTACCCCTTATTCTTAAACTGTGGCCCCTTGTTCTGGACTCCCCCAACATTGGGGACATGTTTTCTGCCTCTAACGTGTCCAACCCCTTAATAATCTTATACGTTTCGATAAGATCTCCTCTCATCCTTCTAAATTCCAGTGTATACAAGCCTAGTCGATCCAGTCTTTCAACATATGACAGTCCCACCATTCCGGGAATTAACCTAGTAAATCTATGCTGCACGCCCTCAATGTATAAACAGATGTATTGTACTCTACAAAAAGATTATGTTCACATTAGGGGGTGTTTCATTAAGTATGGGTTTTTTTGTTACTTAATGGCTGAGGAGCCCCAAGTTTGACCGTTAAGAATTTTACCAAGTTTCTTTTAGTAACTTTATATTGAACTAAAAGGGAGCAATGTTCTGGTCAGGTCCTTACACACAGCAGCTATGATTGTTGCCACCGAAGCATGTTGTATTCCAAATGCTGCAGTTCTTGAAAGTCCCCTCCCCATGGATAGTACTGTGGGTTACAATTTGAAAGCAATGCTTGACTGGGTTCTGAATTTCTCTTTCAGTGCTGTTCCTGGTTGCGTTGATTCTACTTTATGCCATGATGATATTTTTGACTGTTTACCCACTTCAGTTCATGCGAAAGATTCTGCAGCTGATGTTCATCGGTGACTTGAAATTTAAATTGATGCTGCTCGGCTTTGCAACGTTGCAATTCTTTGTTTCCTTTCTATTTGAGGTAAGAAAATCTCTCGAGCATTTAACATTTTAATGTCTGAACTATCCAGTGGATGAGTAATCAGTAATCCTTATTACTCGTATATCTCTCTAAACCTGTCCTCACCATGTACCTGTCTAACTGCGACTTAAACGTTGCGATAGTCCCTGCCTCAACTACCTCCTCCGACAGCTTGTTCCATACACCCACCACCCTTTGTGTGAAAAAGTTACCCCTGATTCCTATTACATTTTTCCCCCTTCACCTTAAGCCTATGCATTCTGATTCTTGATTCCCTTACTCTGGACAGGAGACTCCATGTGTCTACCCATTCTGTTCCTCCGTTTATACACCTCTACAAGATCACCCCTCATCCTCTTGCGTTCCAGGGAATAGAGTCCTAGCCTGCTCAACCTCTCCCTGTAACTCAGACCCTCGTGTCCTGGCAACATTTTTGTAATTCTTCTCTGCACTCTTTCCATCTTTCCTATAACATGGTGCCCAGAACTGAACACAAAACTCTAAATGCAGCCACACCAACGTCTTATATGATTATAACATGACCTCCCAATTTCTATATTCTGGAAATATGTTTTTTTGATGTGCATTGTTTTTCTGTTGACTAAAACCAAGTGTAGGTAATTATTTTTTTGGGCAACTGTGGATGAAATTGTGAGTTAAGAGTTTGAAGACAATATGTTGAATCCTTTTGTTAGTTTTTGGAAGCCAGATATTCATATCTTCAAGTCATACTATTACCAGTTGTACACTCTGCAATGATAATTTTGGAGCCAGTTAATAATCAAATATAGATTAGAAGCAAAGATGAGTAAGAATCCAAATTATGGATCTTGGCATTTACCTATAATCCCATTCCACTCTTTCAGATCGCCATAGATAATGGATTTCTAAACATTTGCAAAAGGCCATTGTGCAAGAAGAAATCATCCCAAAAGCTGTATAAAAGACTGGATAAAGAGCTTTGCTACAATATAGCGTGGCCGCCTCTTAATGAAATTATATATGCCGAATCAAGGAATGTCGTCATTATGGAATAACACATTCCATGGAAAGGGGCGAGGGGACAAAGGCCAGTTTTTTTTAAACCAAAAATATACTACCTGAGGTTGACCAGGATGCCAAGCACATGCATCAGACAATGCAAGAAGAATACGGAGCTGGATGTAATTCTTTACCAATCTTACCCCACCAAAAAAAACCCAAGGCCAAATGTTTCGAAAGTCATAAACAGAGAATGAGTTTGCTGAACAATATCTTGTCCTTTTGAGAAAGAATTGACAGGGCACTCACTGCTAACACTACCAGCGGGGTCTGTCAATGAAATCAAATGTCCTGATTTTGAACAAAATCATTCATGGTTTTGTGGGTGTGGGAAACTCGGTTCTATGGTGATTTGTATTGTTATTTATTTTACACTACATACTCCAAAGATTTTTAATTGAAGTCTGGTATTGGGATCAAAGTGTTTGTGTGTGCAGCCTTTGAGAGAGATAAGGAAGGAGAGATAGGCACTTTTATCATCCTCACCCTTGCAAGATGTGGAAAGCTACAATCAATCAACAACTATAAATTTAGGTGAACTTTAAAATGCCACTTTTAGGTTGAATTATTGTTTCATCAATTTGTCTTAAGGTTTTAAAAAGGTTTGAAAGATATGTTCTTTATTTCCTTTTTCTTGTCATGCCGATCTGTGTTGGCACCTTCTGTTCCATGGGTGCTGGTAGCCCTCGTGCTGAACTTGTAACCATTTATGTAAGGTTATGGTTGTCAGTTTATATGGGACGAAGCAGGTTCATTTGTCTTCACCCAAGTTCTTTACTTGTGCACTTTTCATTGAGTTGGAACAATGCTTAAATGTTTCCTTCCTGGTCCAGTCTGTTCAAACCAATTATATACACCACCATGTCTTCGCTTGAACCTAGCCCTGATTGATGTATTTGGTTCTTTGTCTATTAAGGTGAATGATGTCTTTTGCAAAATGCAGCATGCTTTTTCTAAGAGAAGGGGTAAAGTGGTGAATATGGCCTTGAGCTGTGCTTACGATTGCTGTACCCTGGTCCAAATAAAGCAGAAATAAGTTATTTTACTTAATTTATCAAAAGTTGAACAAATGCAATAATTCATTTCCAGGTCCTCCCAGGTTACGATGGTGCAAATGGCAGCCAGCTCTCACTCGCTTCCGCACACGTGATCGTGTATTTTCAATACATTTCGACTTATGATACTTTCGGTTTCCGATGGGTTTCTCGGAACGGAACCCCATCGTGAGCTGAGGAGCACCTGTAATTTTGATTTAAAATTCCTCTTGAATGAATTCTTCCTTCATTCCTTTCCATAAAACTGATCATGTTTGCAGAAAATTGCAGTTCCTTCATGAAGTAGATTTCAGTAAGCAACTTGAATTTCTTTTTCCTTACAACTAGTATATTTATGCCAGATAATTGATCATTTGCCACTAGCTGGATTTGTTTGTACAATCATCAGTTGAATCATCCTTAACTCCAAATCTGGATTCATGGGTGTTAATTAGTTCTTGAGCAACACACCTCAGACAGGGCAAGATGGTGACTGGAAGTGTTGGATGTTTAAGCATATATTTTTTACAGTTGCTCTACTCCATTCATTTTAACCAGTCTAAGAACGTAGAGTATTTTTAAAGTGTACAAACAGACTTTGTAATTGATTTTTATAATGGACATTTATGTACAGTTTACAGGACAAGTGCTGTTACATTTTACTGTGCTACTTTTACAAAGCAATGTCACGAGATGTTTGACTGTACAGTATATAAAGACTTTATTTCTGTGCCTCAGCTAAATCATTCAGAATCACAACTGCACTCTTGCACACCTTCCACCTGTAATTGGAGAAGTCTGAAAACAAATGATCTCACCTAAATGTGGCTGGCTTTCTTCATCTCCCCACCCTTGAACAGCTTACCCTAACGTGCAAATCTGTACTCTCTCTCTCTGGATTTCACTTTCGATCATTGGCAATTAAACTCAGACATGAAACTTTTAACTCTTCTAGTTTTCATTAAATCCAATGCAGATGTGAGAAAAATCTTTCTCCACTCTACTCAAAATCACCCCCCAGTTCCAATAACTAATGCTTTAACTCCAATGGTTTATTGGACACTCTAGATTTACAATAATTACACCATATAGACATATCCAGACACACTTTTACTGTGCCACTGAAGCTTTGGCTTTATATGATGCCATCATTTTCTTAATCTCAGCAATTGCTAAACCTGGATTCAAACCCTGAAAAAAAGAAAAGAAAGTTATTCAATTTAAAAAAAAAAAACAATACTCACTTCATAAGGATGAAGTTACAAAAAGAGGGCATAAAAATAAGCTTGTGTTAATCTTAGTGCCAAAACTTGGAAAGATTGGACATGTTCAGTGCATCTAATTTATAGCATTATTCATGTCCTTTTATACCTCCACGAGACAGATTCGATGCAATTTACAATCCTTCATATCCATCTCTACCATATCACTCACTTTCTTTGTTCTTTCCACAACTTTCCTACAAATTAAAATGTTTGTTTTCTAACCATGCCTAGTCATGATGCAAGGCCAAGACTCTGAAACATTAACTGCTTTTATACATAGAGACTGCATGAGCTGCTGAATACTTCAAGCAATTTTCACTTCAGCTTGACAGAATCTGTAGTTTTCTTGGTGGTCAATTTTTTCTAGGTGTATTCTAACTGTTCTTTCACAGGGACAGCAATGTAGTTGGATAGACTTAAGGCTTGCCAACATTATTTCAGGAATATATTCACTTTATCATCATATCATATCATATATATACAGCCGGAAACAGGCCTTTTCGGCCCACCAAGTCCTTGCCGCCCAGCGATCCCTGTACATTATCACTATCCTACACCCACTAGGGACAATTTTTACATTTACCCAGCCAATTAACCTACATACCTCGGTATGGGTTGTGTTCCTTGTTAGCAAATGACATTGACATTTCAACCCATCACCAACATTGGCTAGTCATTGTTGCTGAAACTCATGCCTATGGTTTTAATTTGACTTAAAATAAATCGCTAACTAATTCCATGAAGTTAATGGAAATACTTCCAAACTTCTGCTGCCTAAAACCTAATATTCCAATCGTCCTGCTTCTTGAAGATCTCAGGCCTGAAATGGATTTTAATTACATTTTAATTGTCTTTCTCCCCCAAATGTACAACCTTGCTAGAGAATTCTGGACCTCATCCACTTTATTTTTTCTCCACCATTATCTAGATCTTTGCCTTTCTTCCACAAAACATAGCATCAAAATTCAATGAATTTGTTCTGACACTTCAGTAAAATCCCAGCAAAGGGTAGTTAGCTTTTTGGCATAGGCTTTTTTGGATTTAAAAAAAAAACTAATGACTCTGTTGAAACTACTTCCTTCCATAACATTCTGAATGACTGCAGTGATGTCCGGTTAGGTATAAGCCCAGGCTTCTGGCTGCAAAACCACCTACCTTTGGGCAGGCCCGAGTGCAGTTCATTATAGTGTGACAGCGATAGAGGGAGAAGGGATCCTGTAGCTGAGCCAGGCGTTCCTCTGTGAAATCATCCCTGGAGTCGATCATCCAGCGGTATGCCTGGAACGGAAACAAGGACTAAACGTCGAACAGTACAGAACAACGTCAAATGTTGATAATGTGAGATGTTATCAGAGTGAGGTTGAGGTGGGGGGAGGTGGGAGAGAGCGAGAGCGAGAGAGAGAAATAGTCTTTCAGCGTGGGAGAAGTTGATTCACCTGGTGGGTTTTTAATCTTTGAGCATTCACTGCCTTGAGGTAGATATATTCACCCAGGTTCAAACCTGACCAGCAATGCTGTTTGTGTGGAGATTGCACATTCTACCTGTTACTGTTTGAATTTCCTCTGGGTTTTTAGGTTAATTGGCCTCTATAAATTGAGTGGATCAAAAGTGGGATAACATAGAATTAGTGTGAACAGGTTGATTAATGGATGGTGTGGACTTTACAATCAATCAAGGCAAGGGTTTTATAAGCAGTAAGCAGATTTACCTGCATCAGCACAGCAGGGCCCAAGTACTTATCTCCATTCCACCAGTAACTAGGGCAGCTGGTACTACAGCAGGCACAGAGGATGCACTCATACAAACCATCCTGGCAGAGAAAACAAGCTGATTTAATTTATTTTCAACAAACAATACTATTCTCTAAGGAAAGATACACATCATGCTGAGGATGCTCCCACAGGCAGGTAGATTGTTGTGCAGCTCATTGAATAGGATGCAATGTATATAGTATGGCAATAGGCTAGAAGTGCAGTAAACTGCACCACACCAGCAATTTATTTGTAGATTTAAAACTGCCCTGTTAATAAACTAACGCGAACAATCAGTATAACACAAGTATAATGTCCAGTTAAATAATCTGAAACAGTAGGAATGATAATTTGTTAAATTTGCACATCAATAAGCAGACCTACCAAATGCTTATATTAAAATATTTTTATCCTTTAATGCCAGCATTTCAGAATATTGTATCATGAAGAATGTTGTTGACATTTGTGTGTGGCCAGCATGGTGATTATACACATTTTTTTTAAATCCACACTATTGGTTTTAAATGAATTAATATTTTATATAACGAAGTTTTCAACTCTGTACTCACCAAACTGGCTCTGTAGTTGTATCATTATCACAATAAAAGCAATAAAACAAAACCGACCGACCATCTATCTAATCACTGTGCTCCTGATGAAAATGAATGACACCCTGGCCAACACTGCAAGCAAGGTCCCACTCACTAAAATTGGAGCCACATAAAAGACTGGCATGGTCACCGTCACAGAATCTAAACACCTCAGCACCATGGCAATATCCACCTTGTTCCACCAGGAGTTCATGCTGAATACTATTTGATAGAAGTGAGAAAGACAAGGGTGCAGATATACCTTGGAGTAACACTGCCACTGATGGAGTAGTAAAGGACATTTCACACAAAGGGTGGTGGGTGTATGGAACAAGCTGCCAGAGGAGGTAGTTGAAGCAGGGACTATCCCAATGTTTAAGAAACAGTTAGACAGGTACATGAATAGGACAGGTTTGGAGGGATATGGATCAAACGCAGAAATGTGGGCAAGTTGGGCCAAAGGGCTTGTTTCTGTGCTGTATCACTATGACATGCCGGGCAGGTGGAATGCAAAGCCTATTTGATCAGATTGTTTTTATCATCCTCAGCAGCTAAACTACTGTTAGTTTAGTTTACAGATACACCGCGGAAACAGGCCCACCGAGTCTGTGCCAATTAGCAATCCCCGCACACTAACACTATCCTACGCACACTGGGGACAATTTACAATTTTACTGAAGCCAATTAAACTACAAAGCTGTACATCTTTGGAGTGTGTGAGGAAACCAGAGCAGCCGGAGCAAACACACACAGGTCGCGGGGAGAACGTACAAACTCCGTACAGATAGCACCCCTAGTCAGGATCGAACCCGGGTCTCCAGCGCTGTAAGGCAACAACTCTACCGCTGTGCCACCGTTAAAAGATCTGCACATAATCCTTGTGGGATCATGTCTCAACCTCACTCCAAGGACACCTTTCTTTATATATGGCACAAAGACAAATTCTGCTCCTAAAACCTATGAATGTTTACTAAAATAAATGCTTGAATCTGGAGGAAGAAAGAAATTTGTCACAGAGTGTAAGCTGCTTACATACATGCTCTTGTTGCCTTACCAGTTTCTGTCTGTCCTCAATTGACTGCAGGTACTGGTCCTTGCCTGCTTGAGATTCGTCCTTCTTCTGCAGGTAGGGTTTTATTGACTTGTACTGAGCATAGAAGTTGCTGAGGTCCTGGAGCAAAAGGGGAAGAACAAAGTCAATCTGAGTACAGCGCCAAAGTATTATGTAGACAGCAAAAAGTAAATGGATCTAGGACCATTTGTCCACGGAAGTGGAGAATGCATTGGTTGAGTAAGCTGCACAACACAAATGTGGCGCAGCGGTAGAGCTGCTGCCTTACAGGGTTTGATCCTGACTTTGGGTGCTGTCTGCACGGAGTTTGCACGTTCTCCCCATGACCCGCATGGGTTTCCTCCCACACTCCAAAGATGTGCAGGTTTGTAGGCTAATTGACTTTGATAAAATTGTAAATTTCCCCTCTAGTGTGTAGGATAGTGTTAGTGTGCAGGGGTCGCTGGTCGACACAGATTTGATGGGCTGAAGGGCCTGTTTCCGTGCTACATCTCTATATTTAACTGAATGAGCATTAAACCATATTTCACGAGAATAAGCCCGTAACCAGGTCATCATGGGGAATGCTTCAAGATTGCAAAACTAAACCAAAGGAAAAGAAAGTGGAACCCAATGAATTAAGTGATAAGAGCAGAATTAGGCCATTCAGCCCATCAAATCTACTCCACCATTCAATCATGGCTGATCAATCTCTCCCTCCTAACCCCATTCGCCTGCCTGCTCCCCATAACCCCTGACATTCATATTCAAAAACATAAAGCATGAAGTAATTTTAGTTTTTAATAAAACACTTCAGGGGAGAACAAGGCAATGGTGCCCAACTGTTACCTGTACCAGTGCACCTCAAGATCAATCAGAAGTGGTTCAGTAGCACTACTGACTAAGCTGGCATAGTAATAAGGATGTCATATGGGCAATGTTCAGTAGAAATCAACCAAGGAGAGAGAAATTGTAGAGACCGAACAAAAGACTCACCGGGACGAGATCCTTTACCACATACATATGAGGCAGGGGGTAGATCTTGGAGACTTTGTTGAGGTTGGTGTCAATTTTGCAGATACATGCCAGCGTGTTCCCTCCATTGATGTTCATGGCACAGGAGCCACAGATTCCTGACAACACAAATGTTTGCTGAACTGACCGTGCCTTCTGAACGACTGTGCCGAAGCTCCAAATGACAAGCTCAACAAATTTGCACTGCACAGCTCAATGCAAGTTACAACATACAAAACAGTCAGCCTAACCTGCCCCTAAAATGGCTCTATTGTTATTTGAAGATCAAGCACTGATTTTTAAATTTATTTATTTTAATTTTTACAAATAATTAAAAATTACTGCGTGATCTTTAAACAACAAAATAGTAATTAGCTGCCCACCATCAGTTAGGACCATGCAAATAATCTGATGAATCAAGCACAAGACCAGGTCTCATCCATGTTCATAAGTTCTAGGAGTAGAATTAGGCCATTCGGCCCATCAAGTCTACTCCGCCATTCAATCGTGGCTGAGTTATCTTTGCCTCTCAACCCCATTCTCCTGCCTTCGCCCCATAACCGCCGACATTTTAGGGCTGTCTGCTTTGTTTCGCTTGCATTGCGTTGCACTGTGCAATGCAGATTTGGTGAGCTTGCCATTTGGAGATGAATGCTGAAGGAACATACTTGATCACCATAAGCATATTAGAAACGGGAAACATTAGAATAGGTTCTACATTACAAAAAACAGGGTGATGGGGGCATAATAGACAATAGGTGCAGGAGTAGGTCATTCGGCCCTTCGAGCCAGCACCGCCATTCAATGTGATCATGACTGATCATTCTCAATCAGTACCCCGTTCCTGCCTTCTCCCCATACCCCCTGACTCCGCTATCCTTAAGAGCTCTATCTAGCTCTCTCTTGAATGCATTCAGAGAATTGGCCTCCACTGCCTTCTGAAGCAGAGAATTCCACAGATTCACAACTCTGAGTGAAAACGTTTTTTCTCATCTCCGTTCTAAATGGCCTACCCCTTATTCTTAAACTGTAGCCCCTGGTTCTGGACTCCCCCAACATTGGGAACATGTTTCCTGCCTCTAACGTGTCCAACCCCTTAATAATCTTATATGTTTCGATATTTTGGTTGTTCTCCTCCACGACAGGTATAAATTGCTATAAAAAAAAGGCATCCTGGTCTCAATTGACCATAAATATACCTTCCAGATTAACCAAAATGCTTTGGGATTGAACTAGTTATTTTTTCCAAAGAGACAGGTTAGTAATTAAAACATTTCGATGAGGCTCTATGCCCCAGAGGTCCTCTGTTGTTTGCATTTAACACAGACTTATTCTAAATTCAATTTCAATTTTCCAAGAAAAAAAGAAACAAGGTTCTGGAGGAGGTCAGCGAGTCAGGTAGCATCTCTGGAGAACATGGATAGATGACAATTCGGGTCAAGACACTTTTTCAAATTGAAGAAGTGTCCTGACCTGAAGGTCATCTATCCTTGTTCTGCAGAGATGCTTGCCTGACCTGCTAAGTTACTCCAGCACTTTGTGTCTTGTTTTATTAACCAGCATCAGCAATTCCTTGTATCTCCAATTTTCCACAGCTTGGGTCAGCTGTCGACTTGAGAGAGACAGGAACTGTCAGAATTGTCTGAAGGTCCTAAGGTCATAAGTGATAGGCCATTCGTCCCATCAAGTCTACTCCGTCATTCAATCATGGCTGATCTATCTCTCCCTCTCAATACGATTCTCCTGCCTTCTCCCCATATCCCCTGACTCCCATTCTAATCAAGAATCTATCTTATCTCTGCTTTAAAAATATCCATTGACTTGGCCTCCACCGTTATGGATCTATGACAATGAATTACAGATTCACCATGAGGCAGTAGTGTCCCTCCCCAGACAGTAACCCCACCCTAACTTTCAGTGATCTGCCTTTCCCCGAGGCACTTTTTCCTTGTCTTTCTCCCCACGCAACATTCTGTTTACCATATTTCTCCTCCCTCACCCCATCCCAGTTTAGTAATGAAGAAACTACAGGGATTACTTTATTTTTAGAAGTCATTGTTGAATCGCTCAGAGACAAATCATTGGCAACCAAGAGCTACGCCCTGTATGGAAATAAAATTGTTCACTCTATGTGGAAACAGATATACTTAGGCGAAGGTTAGAGGTTTAAAAAAAATAGCTTCTGCATTAGGGTTGTTAATGGCCAACACGTGCATTATATTTTTCTACCGCAGTTCCCAATTCATTAAATAATTATAATATACAAAACGCTTTAGATACAACACTTTCATCTCGCACTTGTCTCAAACGTACACCACATACTCACCCTCCCTGCAAGATCTGCGGAACGTTAGTGTTGAGTCCATCTCATTCTTGATCTTAATAAGAGCATCTAGTACCATTGGACCACATCTGTAGGGTTACAACAGCTTAAGAGTTAAAACTGTCAAGTGTAACTGCACGCACTAACTCTAACCTCTCCCCTCCTGAACGTGCAGCCCTCCAATCACTCCGCAACAACCCGGACTTGGTCATCAAACCCGCTGACAAGGGAAGTGCTGTGGTAGTCTGGCGTGCTGACCTCTACCGGACCGAGGCCAGACGACAACTCTCAAGACACCTCTTCCTACCTATCCCTGGACCATGACCCCACCGATAAACACCAGACCTTTATCATCAGCACCATCACGGACCTCACCATCTCCGGCGATCTACCCCCCACTGCCTCCAAACTCATAGTTCCCCAGCCCCGCACGGCCCGATTCTACCTCCTACCCAAAATCCACAAACAGAACTGTCCCGGCAGACCCATTGTTTCTGCCTGCTCATGCCCCACCGAATGTACCTCCACCTACCTCGACTCCATCCTATCCCCTCTGGTTAAATCCCTCCCCACCTACGTCCAAGACACCTCACACACCCTCCATCTCCTCGATAACTTCCGGTTCCCAGGCCCCCACTCCCTCATCTTTACCATGGATGTCCAGTCACTCTACACTTCCATCCCCCACAAGGATGGTCTCGAAGCCCTCCGTTTCTTCCTCAACCGCAGAACCAGGCAATCCCCATCCACCAACACTCTCCTCCGCCTAGCAGAGCTGGTTCTTACCCTCAACAACTTCTCCTTTGTCTCCTCCCACTTCCTCCAAACCAGAGGCGTAGCTATGGGCACTCGCATGGGCCCTAGCTACGCCTGCCTCTTTGTCGGGTACGTCGAACAATCCCTGTTCCGGGCGTACACCGGCCCCATCCCCGAACTCTACCTCTGCTACATCGACGACTGCATTGGTGCTACCTCTTGTACCCATGCAGAACTCACTAACTTCATACACTTCACCTCCAATTTCCATCCTGCCCTTAAATATACCTGGACTATCTCCGACATCTCCCTCGCGTTTCTGGACCTCACCATCTCCATCACAGGAGACAGACTAGTGACGGACATTTACTATAAACCCACCGACTCGTACAGCTATCTGGACTACACTTCTTCCCACCCGGTCCCCTGCAAAAAGTCTATCCCCTACTCCCAATTCCTCCGTCTAAGCCGCATCTGCGCCCGGAATGAGGTGTTTCACACTAGGGCTTCAGATAGTCCTCGTTCTTCAGGAAACGGGGCTTCCCCTCCTCCATTATAGATGAGGCTCTCACTAGGGTCTCTTCTACATCCCGCAGCTCCGCTCTTGCTCCCCCTCCCCCCACTCACAACAAGGACAGAATCCCCCTCGTTCTCACCTTCCACCCCACCAGCCAGCGGATCCAACAAATCATCCACCAACATTTCCGTCACCTACAACGGGACCCCACCACTGGCCATATCTTCCCATCCCCTCCCCTCTCTGCGTTCCGCAGAGACCTTTCCCTCCGTAACTCCCACGTCCACGCGTCCCTTCCTACCCAAACCACCCCAACCCCAGGCACTTTCCCCTGCAACCGCACGAGATGCAACACCTGTCCCTTTACCTCCCCCCTCAACTCCATCCAAGGACCCAAACAGTCTTTCCAGGTGAGACAAAGATTCACCTGCACCTCCTCCAACCTCATCTATTGCATCCGCTGCTCTAGATGTCAACTCATTTACATCGGCGAAACCAAGCGCAGGCTCGGCGATCGCTTCACTGAACACCTGCGCTCGGTCCGCATTAATCAAACTGATCTCCCGGTGGCCGAGCACTTCAGCTCCCCCTCCCATTCCCAGTCTGACCTTTCTGTCATGGGCCTCCTCCAGTGCCATAGTGAGGCCCACCGGAAATTGGAGGAACAGCACCTCATATTTCGCCTGGGCAGTTTGCAGCCCAGTGGTATGAACGTCAACTTCTCCAACTTTAGATAGTTCCTCTGTCCCTCCCTTCCCCTCCCCCTTCCCAGATCTCCCTCCATCTTCCTGTCTCCACCTATATCCTTCCTTTGTCCCGCCCCCCTGACATCAGTCTGAAGAAGGGTCTCGACCCGAAACGTCACCCATTCCTTCTCTCCCGAGATGCTGCCTGACCTGCTGAGTTACTCCAGCATTTTGTGAATAAAAACCTTCGATTTGTACCAGCATCTGCAGTTATCTTCTTATATTACTCTAACTGCACGCACTTCTGCTCTGTGTTTGCTATCATGTCTCCGGACAGCAGGGCAGCACAGCGGTAGAGTTGCAGTCTGAAGAAGAGGATGTAACCCAAAACAAAGATCCCTTTTTCTCCAGAGATGCTGCCTGACCTGCCGAGTTACCCTAGCATTTTGTGTCTATCTTCAGAAAATGTTGTTCCTATTTTCCCAATAACATTTTGTTTAATGAAAATAAATGCAGGAAACTGAGACAAGGAAGGCACAGATAGTAACTTCCTTCCAGGAGATCAGTGGAAGGAAGTTGCTATAGCAGTTGTATGTAAACAATTGTATGTTGTATACGTACTACAATTACTTTTTGTAAATGAGAGTGAAGTTAGTAGAAATTCCAGTGTTTTTTCCCCCCACAGATTGGCTGTTCAGTTATCCTTAACATTAGACAAACAGGTAAGAATATTCATTTATGGAAAAGACCTTGCAGGGCAGATGACCTGGTTTACATTTCTCTCACTACACAATTTCCACATCTGTTGAATATCATTGTAAATCTTTATTTTCCAGTTGAAGAAATGCATCCTGGTCTCAACTGATCACAAATATACCTTCCAGATTAACCAAAATGTTTTGGATCGAACTGGTTTCTTTTTGCCGAAGAGGCAGGTTAGTAATCTTGGGACAGAAGGAATGGGTGATGTTTCAGATCGAGGTTGCCTTCTTCAAGGTTGCCCCCGAGTTCTTCAGTGATTCGCATTTAACATCGATGAGGGCCATTCTTAGTTACGTGTATGACCAAAAATGTGAAAAATTGTGGAATACATCTCTTATAATTCTGACAGCATTACAGGTATATTGTTTTGTACTGTATATATGACTTATAGATGTCGATGTTTATCAAGTGAAATTTTTATATGTTACACTGACAATGTTTGTTTCGAGTCAGAGGTCAAATATGACTGGTCACATGTGTGACCTCGTGAGTCTGAAGAAGGGTCTCGACCCGAAACGTTACCCATTCCTTCTCTCCAGAGATGCTGCCTTACCCACTACATTACTCCAGCATTTTGTGTCTACCTACAACTAAAGTTTCAATGGATTCAGATATGAATCTTGTGATAATTAACTTTATGACTTACGCATTGAGGTCAAGCTCATAGGTTTGCATGCGAGGCTTGTCTCCTGGTTTATCCGGATCCCATCTGTAAATTGCAAATTTCTTCATGAGAGTGGTTGTTGCAGGTGCAGCCGCCGCTGCGGTCTGGGCGCTGCGGGTCGTCTGCAATGCAATGTAAGGCACCGGTTAATTCACAAACCAACCTATATCGAAGCCATTGAAGTCTCGAAACAAGGAACTGCAGTTGCTGGTCTGCAAAATAAAAGAAAGCGCTGGAGTAAATCAGCGACAATTTTGGGTAACCTAACAACCTCCCCGCTCCCACCTCCCCTGTGCCCACCTAGACTCGGAGCTATTTCTCCCCCCTACATTCCTTCGACGTCCCAATTCACACCTTTTTTTCATCCTTGTCCAACCATCTGCCTATCCAAAACGCACCACACCTGTATTCATCTATTACCTGCCACACTTTGTCCTCTCCCAACACGCTTCCAGCTTTCTTCTCTCACTCCACTACAATCAGACTGAAGGTTCCCGACCCGAAACGTCACCTTTCCATGTTATCCAGAAATGCTACCTGACTCGCTGAGTTACTCCAGCACTTTGTGTCTTTTCTTTTGTGACCGTTCTTCAGACTCTACAGTGACCCTCTGTGGCTCCAGTTTCAACATACTAGGAGCATGGAGAACCAGCTGGGAAAAAACTTTGCGACCTCCTCAATTCACTGTCGCACCGAACACCACAGCCCCTCCCAGCTCGGACATGCCCCTCAAAGAGTGGGTCGCCCTGAACCGGCTCCGCACAGGGGTCGGCCGGTTCAATGCCAACATGCATCATTGGGGGTTGCATTCATCAGCAGCCTGCGTGTGTGGAGCAGACCAGCAAACAGCGCAACATGTCATTTTCGACTGCACTGTCCTCCGTCCCCCTGGTGGAGGGGTAGACCTCACGGCCCTCGACAACAGCACATTGCACTGGCTACAGCGCCTGGAGGGCGTTACACAATTTCTGCTGCCTCAAACTCAAGAAGAAGAAGCAGACTCTACAAAATAAAATCACATCTCACCAACAAAATTAAGAGATCTGGTAAGATCCTCATTTTTTCAATGACAGATAGGTCACTAACTGCAAGGATACAGAATCAAAGTGAAAACGGGGCCAAAGACAGCACTGGGAAGCTTTTTTAATGTTTTTACAAACTGTATTAAAAGGTGTATTTCAAGTTAGAAATAATTAAATAATTTAAAGGAAATTGTAGTGCTATAAAAAGGTTCTAAAGAGGCATTGAGGTGAAACACTAAGTGCATTTTTCCATATTTGAGTGTTATAGTCAATAGGTGCAGGAGTAGGCCATTCGGCCCTTCGAGCCAGCACCGCCATTCAATGTGATCATGGCTGATCATTCTCAATCAGTACCCCGTTCCTGTCTTCTCCCCATACCCCCTGACTCTGCTATCCTTAAGAGCTCTATCCAGCTCTCTCTTGAATGCATTCAGAGAATTGACTTCCACTGCCTTCTGAGGCAGAGAATTCCACAGATTCACAACTCTCTGACTGAAAAAGGTTTTCCTCATCTCCGTTCCAAATGGCCTGCCCCTTATTCTTTAACTGTGGCCCCTGGTTCTGGACTCCCCCAACATTGGGAACATGTTTCCTGCCTCTAACGTGTCTAACCCCTTAATAATCTTATACATTTCGATAAGATCCCCTCTCAGCCTTCTAAATTTTAGTGTATACAAGCCTAGTCGCTCCAGTCTTTCAACATATGACAGTCCCGCCATTCCGGGAATTAACCTAGTAAACCTACGCTGCATGCCCTCAATAGCAAGAATATCCTTCCTCAAATTTGGAGACCAAAACTGCACACAGTACTCCAGGTGCGGTCTCACTAGGGCTCTGTACAACTGCTGAAGGACCTCTTTGCTCCTATACTATTGTTATGAAGGCCAACATTCCATTGGCTTTCTTCACTGCCTGCTGTGCCTGCATGCTTCCTTTCAGTAACTGATGCACTAGGACACCCAGATCTCGTTGTACGCCCCTTTTTCCTACCTTGACACCATTCAGATAATACTCTGCCTTCCTATTCTTACCACCAAAGTGGATAACCTCACACATATCCACATTAAACTGCATCTGCCATGCATCCACCCAATCACACAACCTGTCCAAGTCACCCTGCAACCTCATAGCATCTTCCTCACCGTTCACACTACCAGCATTATTTTTATGCTGCATAGTTCCAAGTTGCCAAAATGGATACATTTCGCTGAATGGCCCCTTACTGTGCCAAATTACATGATTCTACCAAAATGGTAACATCTAACAAGTTCAGGCTACAATAGCCACCATCTCTGCACTAATAATTCCCTCTATTTCTGCAATCCCATACTGCAGTTGGTGAGCGGAAAGGAGTGGAGTCAAAGGCAAAATTACAACGAAAGTGCTGGAATAACTCAGAGGGTCAGGCAGCACCTCTGGCAAACATGGTCGGGAGCCTTCCTCAGGTTGATTATGGTGGGCAGGGGGGATGAAGCTGAAAGAGAGGAGGGGCAGGGCAAAGCCTGAAAAAGTGATAGTTGGATACGGGTGAGAGGGGTGTTGATAGACAAATGGTTGAACATAGGTCAGACATGAAAAGACAAGAAGGGTGAGATGAGATTGTAGAAACCCAAGCAGAACATGATTAGTTTAGTTTAGAGATACAGCGCGGAAACAGGCCCTTCGGCCCACCGGGTCCACACCAACCAGCGATCACCGCTCATTAACACAAGCAAACACACTCGGGACAATTTTTACATTTACCAAGCCAATTTACCTACGTATCTGTACGTCTTTGGAGTGTGGGAGGAAACCGAAGATCTCAGAGGAAACCCACGCAGGTCACGGGGAGAACATACAAACACCGTGCAGACAGCACCTGCAATCGGGATCGAACCCAGGTCTCTGGCACTGAATTCACTGTCTTTACAAAGGTTGTGGGCTGGAGGCAGTAAAACCAAGGACAATGACTTTGGTCTTCCCAGTTATTTAAGTGGAGCAAAAGTGGCCCATCAAGATTTGATATCAAACAAGCAGTCTGACAACTTTATGACAGTGGAAGAACAGTTCAGTGTCATCAGAATACCTGTGCAAACTAACATCGTCACATTTTACCCTAACATCATCTGAAGAGATCTTAGTGGCAGAAGTAATCTCAGGGGATTGCCATGCCAAAGGTAGGATGTGATACTACAGCTGTGCATACACGCAAAATTGGGAACAGGCTTGTACCACACAACCCCTTAAGCCTGGTCCGACCTTTATAAAGATAATGGCCGATCCAAATGTAATTTCAAATCCACATTTGTGTCTACCAGCAGTGATATCTGACCTTAGCAATAACCTATCCACGTCTACATCAAAAATATTCATCAAGGTCACGGAAGTCTGGAATTCAGAGCCCTCAGGAAACAATTCGGTGTCTCATTTTATTAAATGGAAACAGCTTATAATTAAATAGTAATCACGAGATCCAGATTATCCAATAGCAGGAAACATCCACATTCACTCCTCGTGATTTTCTGTGTTTCAATTATGTCCCTTTTCATTCGTCTGAACTCCAGTGGATACATACTTAACGCAGGAGCAAGACAAAGTGCCAGAGGAAATCAGCTGGAATCTGTAGGGGAATGGACAAACGATGTTTCAGACCCTGCTCAGTCTGAGGAACGGTCCCGTGCCCTACAGATGCTGCCTTGTCCAACGAGTTACTCCAGCACTTTGTATTTCGCTCAAGATTCCCGCATTTGCAGCTCCTTGTGTTCCTGGGCATTTCAAGAATTAATCAGCTGACAGGCAGAGGGGATCAAGAACCATCTCAATGAATGTGGGCCTATAATATGTGTTAAATGACAAGGTTAACACAATCACAACCATATTCAGCCAAAGTGCCAAGTGAATGGATGATCCACCTCAGGTTCCCGATGAAATTTGCCCTATCAGGCTTCAGCCAATTCAATCCATTCCATGTCATCTCAATAGATGACCTACAACTATGGATAAAACAAAGCCCAGTCACAGTACTGAATACTTGGGTACCAGAAATTACAGTGGACAAGTTATTGAAGAATGATTATAACATCATGTCATCTTCCCAACAGCAGGGAAAATTGCCCAGCTCATAAAACTAATAAATATGGCTTAAGATGGGAAAATTGCTCTGCTCATAAAACTAATAAATATGGCTTATAACCACCTTGCTAGAAGTACATAAATTTAACAGAGGCATAAATAGGATTGACAGAGAACTTTATTCCCTGGGCAGAAATGCCAAAGACTAAAGGGCATAGCATTAAGATGAGAGGGATTAAGTTTAAAGGAGATGTTCAGATTTTCTGTTTACGCAGAGTTGTGGGAGCCTTGAAT
Source organism: Rhinoraja longicauda (assembly GCF_053455715.1). Classification (NCBI taxonomy): domain Eukaryota; kingdom Metazoa; phylum Chordata; class Chondrichthyes; order Rajiformes; family Arhynchobatidae; genus Rhinoraja; species Rhinoraja longicauda. The sequence goes on along the minus strand of NC_135982.1, from coordinate 27,384,807 downwards.
GCATTTCCAGGGTGGAGGCACGGAAGATAGTGGCATTTAAGAGGCTTCTGGATGTAGGGAATAGATTACATGCAGGCACAGGAGATGACTTTAACTTGGCATCATGTTCAGCATGGACATTGTGGGCCGAAGGGCTGAACTGTTCTATGTTCACCCCAAGTCTGTTCTTACTCATCAAATTGATAGCAAAGGAAGATACAAAGAAAGTGTAGGAAAGAACTGCAGATGCTGGTTTAAACTGAAGACAGACACAAAAAGCTGGAGTACTCAGCAGGTCAGGCAGCATCTCTGGAGAAAAGGAATCTCTGGAGAAAAGGTGACATTTCTTGTCAAGACCCTTCTTCAGACTGAGAGTCAGGGGAAAGGCAAACTATACAGAAGATATATAGAACAAATGAATGAAAGATATGCAAAAAGCAATGATGATCAAGGAAAGATGGACCACAATGGTCCATTGCTAGCTGTGGGGTAGGTGATAAGTTATACAGAGACAAAACTCAACAGGATGACAGTGAAACTAGTAGAACACCTCGGGTGGGGGAGGGATGGAGAGAGAGAGGGGTTTTGTTGGGACCACTCACTGCCTTCAGATCTCATCACACCCTTAACATCAATGCGACATTAGACCAAGAATGACATTAATGGAGAACAGAAGCTGCTGCAATCAGGAACAAAGAACTCAGTGGGTCGAACTTCATCTGTGGAGGGAAAGGAATGGTGGAGGTTTCGGGCAGAAGCCAAGCTGAATCATAACTTGTCCAAAGGAAGGTGTTTTTGGTTGTTGCAGGTGAATTAAAATTCTGTGTCTCACCGCAAACCCGACTTCAAGAGTCTGAAGAAGGGTCTGGACCTGAAACATCACCCATCCCTTCACTCCAGAGATGTTGCCTGTCCCGCTGAGTTACTCCAGCATTTCGTGTCTGTCTTCATGACCTTCACACAGCCAGGCTTGGAGGCTGAGCTGCCCTTGGGCCGAGGCCTGAAGCCCGGGACAACAACACCGGGCGCCTCACGAATCATCGCTGCGATGGAGAGGAACTTATCATTGGAAAGAGCCGGGCCTCTCACCTGTCGGCAGGCCGCCCGCCAGGGCAGCAAGGCGCCGCTTCTCCTCAGGCTCGCCGCCGCCATCTTGAGCTGGAAACGTCTGGAAGCGTCTCGGGCGCCAGTCAGCTCCGGCCTCGCAGTCAGTCAGCAGCCGGCGGGGTCGTGTGTGTGTGTGTGTGTGGAGCAGCTCCGGCCTCGCAGTCAGTCAGCAGCCGGCGGGGTCGTGTGTGTGTGTGGAGCAGCTCCGGCGTCAGTTAGTCAGTCAGTCAGTCAGTCAGCAGCCGGCGGGGTCGTGTGTGTGTGTGTGTGTGGAGCAGCTCCGGCCTCGCAGTCAGTCAGCAGCCGGCGGGGTCGTGTGTGTGTGTGGAGCAGCTCCGGCGTCAGTTAGTCAGTCAGCAGCCGGCGGGGTCGTGTGTGTGTGTGTGTGTGGAGCAGCTCCGGCGTCAGTTAGTCAGTCAGTCAGCAGCCGGCGGCGGGCATGTATGAGGAGAAGCACCGGCTTCAGTCAGTCAGCAGCAGCAGCAGCAGTAGAGATACTAGAGGAACAAGATGGACCACTCCGTTGAAATCGCCGACACTGAAGTGCAGTCCGCAAAGGAGCGGAACGGCCGCCATTTTAGTAAGCAAAACCCGCCTCTCGCAGTGTGATCAGTGTCGTGGGGGAACAGTATGTGCGATGAAACCACTAAAAAATGCAGAATATATCTCATCCATCAACTCACATTTTGTTGTTATTTTTATTTTTAAATGTTTTCCCCCTGCTTAATTTCTCTGAATTTATTATTTCTTACTGTTTCTTCCCATTTCCCTCCCATCCATCCTTCCTCCCCAGCCCCCTCTTTTATAATATAATATTCATTTATTGTCGTTGCAACAAGTGCAACGAAATTAAAAAATAGCAATCCTGTGTGTTTGTGCAGTTGCCCTTGTATTGCTCAAACACACACTGCACAAATTTAACTTATTTTATATATATACATGAATGTGTGTTTTGTGTATGTGTGCGCGAGGCAAGATAAATAGATCTCAAAGTTCCTTCTCATGGATCAGAAACAACTATGATTTAAAGCAATGCTCTATTTCTCTCTTCATCTTATTTTTCACATGATGTACATAAACATAAAGGCGATTCGACCTTTATGGTTCATGTATAATATATATATATACATAGCACAAAAAGTAAGGAAATTTGTGTTTGGTAGATTATTTCTTTGTTGTAACAATGCTTCTTGCCAATAAATCTTATACCGTTGGAAAGCCTGTTTATTTCCCTTTTAAATGGTGCCACATTTGTAAGGAACATGCATTTGTGGGATGAGCAGCAGAGCTGAGTATGTGGGTTGCGCCCATGAAAAATCTGCCAAATCTTCTCTGCCAATGCCAAACAGCTTATTCTGCCATTGACTCTTGTTCGGTGTTGTTTGGTGGATTGGATGATTGAAGTCTGAAGAAACAAGACATATTGGCAATTTAACAATTTATTCATTTAATAAACAGGAGCCTCAGTAGCGTGTGGAAGAACCATACACAGCCACAACAGCCTGGCACCTCCTCATCTGTGGGGGCGAGCATTGTCATCTTGGAGGATAGAGTTCGGTCCCAGACTGTGGAGATATGGGATTGCCACTGGTTGCAGAATCTCATCTCGATATCTCTCTGCATTGAGATTGCCTCCAATGATGACAAGCCTCGTTTTTCCAGTGAGGGAGATGCCGCCCCACACCATCACACTGCCTCCACCAAAAGATGTTACTCTATCGGTGCAGCAATCAGCATAGCGTTCTCCGCGTCTTCTCCACACTTTGACCCTATGATCCAACTGCCGTAGGCAGAATCTGGACTCATCGCTGAACATAACGTTCCTCCACATGTTCAGGTTCCAGTGCACGTGTTGCCGACACCAGCGCAAACGGGCCTGACGGTGAAGGGCAGTCATGGCAGGCCTCCTGGCAGCCCTATGAGACCGGAGATCGGCTGCGTGCAGTCTGTTCCGAATTGTCTGGGCAGAGCCGTCGGCCATATCGCCCTGCAAACCTTGACTGCAAATCTGTAGAAGACAGCCTACGGTTCCTAAGTGCTGACAGGGTGAGGAAACGGTCTTCTTCAGGTGTCGTCTTCTTGGGACGCCCACTTCGCGGCCTGTCTCTGACATCCCCCGTTATATGGAACTTGGCCTTCACTTTGGAGATGGTACTAGGGCTCACTCCAGATAATGCCGCAACTTGGTTTTGCGGAACACCAGCTTGAAGTTGCCCTATCGCACGGGCCCTATCCAGATCAGTCAAACGTGGCATGCCGATTCTTGGAGCAGACACCTACTGACCACTGTAGCAGGGCCCATGCTCACAGATGCTGCCAATCAGGCACCTGATTGTCAGCACCTGGGGGTACCAGAAGCTCAAAACAAGAGTCAATAGCAACAGCAGAATAAGCTGTTTGGCATTGGCAGAGAAGATTTGGCAAATTTTTCATGGGCGCAACCCATATATCAGCTCTGCTGCTCATCCCACAAATGCATGTTCCTTACAAATGTGGCACCATTTAAAAGGGAAATAAACAGGCTTTCCAACGGTATAAGATTTATTGCCAAGAAGCATTGTTACAACAAAGAAATAATCTACCAAACACAAATTTCCTTACTTTTTGTGCTATGTTTTATGTGATGTAGCGGGTAGTTCAATATGACCAGCAATACAATCCAAGGACAAGCAATAGTAAGTTCTTGCCACTCATTCACTGTAATATTAAGAAGGTTAATCAGTAGAGAACTCCATTTTATATTACATAAATTCATTCTTCCATATTATGAATTGAATTTGACACACTCCATTGTATGCCACATTTTGGTGTCCTCGTTACGTATGTGGTATTATCATATATCATATCATATATATACAGCGCGGAAACAGGCCTTTTCGGCCCACCAAGTCCGCGCCGCCCAGCGATCCCACTATCCTACACCCACTAGGTACAATTTTTACATTTACCCAGCCAATTAACCTACATACCTGTACGTCTTTGGAGTGTGGGAGGAAACCGAAGATCTCGGAGAAAACCCACGCAGGTCACGGGGAGAACGTACAAACTCCTTACAGTGCAGCACCCGTAGTCAGGATCGAACCTGAGTCTCCGGCGCTGCATTCGCTGTAAAGCAGCAACTCTACCGCTGCGCTACCGTGCCGCCCTCAAACAAACTGTTATCCTAAAACTGGAAAGTATTACTATTTAAAAAGCCAACAGTTGAGAGGAGAACATTGCTCTAAAGTGAATATTAAATGGTTATTTGATGTACTGCATGCAGAAATGGAACTAAACTTAATCTTTCCTTGCGTAGATAATGTACGTAATGGTGTCCTCTAATCAATCTAGTATTACACAGCCATAATTAGGTTAGAGGTTTACTGTCCAATTTCATTGTGGACCGCCACGGATACAATACAATACAATACAATATATCTTTATTGTCATTGTACCCAGGGGTACAACGAGATTGGGAATGCGCCTCCCATACGATGCAATAATTTAGGTAATTTAGACAGCAGCAACCCAATGAAACGAAACAGTTGTAACAGTTTTGGACAGGGTAAAGTGCAAGTTGATCTATGCGTTGTGGCCATCCGGCTCAGCAGGACCGGATCATAGCAGCTATGGCCCTGGGGATGAAGCTGTTCCTGAGTCTGGAGGTGCGGGCATAGAAGGCCTTGTATCGTCTGCCCGATGGAAGCAGTTCGAACAGACTGTTGCAGGGGTGTGAAGAGTCTTTGTGGATGCTGGTGGCTTTTCTGAGGCATCGTGTGTTGTAGATGCCCTCCAAGTCTGGTAGCTGTGTTCCGATGGCCCTCTGAGCTCTATGGACTACCCGCTGTAGAGCTTTCCTTTCTGCCTCCGTGCAGCTGAGGTACCACACGGGGATGCCATGCGTTAGGATGCTCTCTATGGTGCAGCGGTAGAAGGTCGTCAGCAGTGTACACTTTAATGAATTAGAAAAAAGTTCTACCTTTGCAATCAAATGCCATTGAGACACCATGTTACATATGTTAACACTTGTGTGGTAAATTTTACATTACCTGAAAAGACTACTTGCGGTTGTGGAACTATCTTCTTTCTTTTTGATAGAGTCAGACGGTTGTCAAACTTGTAAATAAATGTGTTTGCATTGGTTTTTGCAACAATAATTTTTGGGTGTCTATGTCACGTTTCTATGTCCCAGTATCATATTTATATATATATCAATTTACATTTAATCATAGTGCTGGATTGCTTATTAGAAATCAGTCTCCTTTAACACACTGTTGAAAATCCGTTCATATTTCTGTCTAAATCTGGTTCTGGACTCCCCCAACAGGTTACTGATTGTGGATGATCAGCCATGATCACAATGAATGGCGGTGCTGGCTTGAAGGGCCTAATGGCCTCCTCTTGCACCTATTTTCTACGTTTAACATCGGGAACATTTTTCCTGCATTTAGCCTGTCCAATCCTTTAAGAATTTTATATGTTTTTCTAAGATCTCCTCTCATCCTTCTAAATTCCAGTGAATACAAGCCCAGTCGACCCATTCTTTCATCATATGTCAGTTCCGCCATCCTGGGAATTAACCTGGTGAACCTACGCTGCACTCCCTCAATAGCAACAATGTCCTTCCTCAAATTAGGAGACCAAAATTGCACACAATACTCCAGGTGCGGTCTAAACAGGGCCCTGTACAACTGCAGCAGGACTCCTTGCTCCTAAACTCAAATTTTCTCGCAATGAAGGCCAACATGCCATTAGCTTTCTTCAGTGCCAGCTCTACCTGCATGCTTACTTTCAGTGACTGATTTACAAGCACACCCAGGTCTCGTTGCACCTCCCCTTTTCCTAATCTGACATCATTCAAATAATAATCTGCCTTCCTGTTCTTGCCACCAAAGTGGGTAACCTCACATTTATTCACATGATACTGCATCGACCATGCATCTGCCCACTCACCCAACCTATCCAAGTCACCCAGCAGTCTCATAGCATCCTCCTCGAAGCACACACTGCCACCCAGCATTGTGTCACCCACAAACGTGGAGATGTCACATGTAATTCCCTCATCTAAATCATAAAATATATTGTAAATAACTGGGGTCCCAGCACAGAGCCTTGCGGCACCCCACTAGTCACTGCCTGCCATTCTGAAAAGAACCCGTTAATTCTTACCCTTTGTTTCCTGTCTGCCAACCAGTTCTCTATCCATGTCAATACCCACCCCCCAATACCATGTGCTCTAATTTTGTTCACTAATCTTTTGTGTGGGACCTTGTCAAAGGCTTTTTGAAAGTCCAGATACACCACATCCACTGGCTCTCCCTTATCCATTCTACTTGTTACATTCTCAAAAAAATCCAGAAGATTAGTCAAGCATGATTTCCCCTTCATAAATCCATGCTGACTTTGACCGATTCTATCACTGTTTTCCAAATGCTCTGCCATAACATCTTTAACAATGGCTGAAGCATCTTCCCCACTACCGATATAAGGTTAACTGGTCTATAATTCCCCGTTTTCTCTCTCCCTCCTTTTTTAAAACGTGGAGTTACATTGGCTACTCTCCAGTCCACAGGAACTTCTTGCTTAAGTCCATACTCCGCCACCTCCAGTTTAAATTCCATTTAGAATATTTTGGAGGACCAAGAACCAAGAAGAACTGATCCAGAGTCGAGAGAACAATGGAAAATCATCACCGATGCATCCACGATTTCTAGGGCCACGTCCTTGAGTACTCTGGGATGCAGACCTTCAGTCTGCCTTCAGTACCAACACTTTCCTGACTAATGTGGATTCCCTTCAGTTTCTCCCTCCCACTAGATCCTCGATCCCGTAGTATTTCTGGGAGATTGTGTCTTCCTTAGTGAATGCCTTTGTTCATCCTTACATTCTCCCTGGTCACGCTCTTATTTTTAACATACGTAGAAAAAGCTTGCGATTTTCCTTAATCGGACTCACCAACGACATGTCCTGGCCTCTTTCAGCCCTTCAAATCACCCACTTGAGTTCTTTCCTACTCACTTTATATTTCTCTCAAACCCTGTCTGATGCCACCTTTTTAAACCTGACACACAGTTTTTGTTTCTTCCTGACCAAATTTACAACCTCCTTCGTCATCCACAGTTCCCTTATCTTGGCATCCTTATCCCTCCTCCTTACTGGAACATTCTGATCCTGCACTTTGATCAGCTGGCCTTTACATGACTCCCACATGTCGACTGTAAACCTAATCAATGACAACTTCTCCCAACTTACCCTCCCTAGACCTATCCCTATTCAAAACAATCTTAAAAACTTATTGGAGTTGGGATTACTATCTCCAAAATGCTTTTCCACTGTAACACCAGTCACCTGGCCAGACTTGTTTCCCAATAAAAGGCCCAGTATGGTCCCTGCTCGGGTCAGACTGTTTAACGAAAACTTCTTGGATACACCTAACACATTCTGCTTCATCTGATCCTCATGCACTGAATAAGTCCCTGTCAATATTGGGGAAGCTAAAGTCACCCACTACAACCCTGTAGATGGAATCAAATTGGAAAAAAAAAGTTTACTAAGGGAAGGCCAAAATGGAATTCATTACCACATAAGGCTGTAGAGGTTAAGACACTGGATATTGTTATGGCAGAGACAGATAGATTCTTGATTAGTGCGGGTGTCAGGGGTTATGGGGAGAAGGCAGGAGAATGGGGTTAGGAGGGAGCGATAGATCAGCTATGATCGAATGGCAGAGTAGACAAATGGACTGAATGGCTTAATTTTGCTCCTAAAATCTTATGAACTATTCATAAAGTATGAAACAGAAATAGGAGGTATATAAATAAGGAAGAGATTAGCTAATGTTATGACTGCTCCTACAGAGGGTTAGACTGACAATTAACAATGGGAAATTGAGAAAATGTCATATAGATATAAGGTGTGCCAGCACCTTTATTTCCTTAGAGGTTTAAAGAGATTCAGCATTTGGCTGAGTATTCTGACAAGTAACTACAGATGCACTGTAAAAGTATTCTGACTGGTTGCATCATAGCCTGGTATGGCTTTTATACGCACATAAATGCAAGAGGCAAAGATTGGAGGTCTCAGGCCGGTCCATTGTGGGCACTGCCTTCCAAACCATCAGTAGCATCTAGATGAGGCTCTGCCCCAAGAGCTAGACATCTATCACCTACCCCACCACCATACAGCCCCTGCCATCCCTCTCACTGCTACCATTGGGCAGGAAGTACAGAACCCTGAAGACCCACAACGACAGGATAAGGAACAGTTACTTTCCCAAGACCATCAGGTTCTTGAACCAACCCACACAACCCTTCTACCTTTTATAAGGATGCATCACAGCATGGTTTAGGAACAGCTCCATCCAAGACTGCAAGAAATTGCAGCGAATTGTGGACGCAGCCCAGGCCATCAGACAAACCAACCTCCCTTCCATTGATTCCATTTACACCTTGCTGCCTTGGCAAGGCCACCAGCATAATCAAGGACGAGTTGCTCTGATTAAAAGATGGGTAATGTTGATCTCTTTGGAGAATCTTTGTAGTGGACCCTTGGCTTCCTCATCGGCAGACCTCAAACAGTGCAGATCTGTAACAACATCTCCTCCTCGACAATCATCAACACAGGCGTATCTCAATGCTGTGCGTTTCACACCAGTGACTGTGTGCCTAAACACTACACAACACGAATAGTGAAAGGCCTGGATAGAGTGAACGTGGAGAGGATATTTCCACTAGTGGAGGAGTCTAGGAACAGAGGTCACAGCCTCAGCTTAGAAGGATGCACCTTTAGAAAGGAGATGAGGAGGAATTTCTTTAGTCAGAGGGTGGTGAATCTATGGAATTCATTGCCACAGAAGGCTGGGAGGCCATCAATGGATATTTTTAAGTCAAGTCAAGTCAATTTTATTTTGTATAGCACATTTAAAAACAACCCACGTTGACCAAAGTGCTGTACATCTGATTAGGTACTAAGGAAAAAAAATGAAACATACAGTAGCACGCAAACAGTTCACAGCGCCTCCTCAATGAGCCTCAAACGCTAGGGAGTAGAAATAGGTTTTGAGCCTGGACTTAAAGGAGTTGATGGAGGGGGCAGTTCTGATAGGGAGAGGGATGCTGTTCCACAGTCTAGGAGCTGCAACCGTAAAAGCGCGGTCACCCCTGAGCTTAAGCCTAGACCGCGGGATAGTGAGTAGCCCCAAGTCGGCCGACCTGAGGGACCTGGAGTTAGAGAGGTGGGTTAGAAGATTTTTGATGTAGGGGGGGGGGATGTCCATTTAGGGCTTTATACGTGAATAGGAGGAGCTTGAAATTGATTCTGTACCGTACAGGGAGCCAGTGGAGAGAGGCCAGAATCGGGGTGATGTGGTCCCTTTTACGGGTACCCGTCAGGAGTCTCGCTGCGGCGTTTTGGACCAGTTGCAGGCGGGACAGGGAAGATTGGCTGATCCCAGTGTATAGGGAGTTGCAGTAGTCTAGGCGGGAGGAAATGAAAGCGTGAATTATTGTTTCTGTGTCGTCGAATTGGAGGAAAGGTTTGATTTTAGCTATGGTTCGAAGTTGGAAGAAGCTGGCTTTTACCACAGCGTTGACTTGCTTATCAAATTTTAATGCAGAGTCAAATATCATGCCGAGGTTTTTGACATGCGGTTTGACTAGGCAGGATAGGCTTCCAAGACTGCCTGTTATCAATTTGATGGAGTCGGTGGGGGGGGGCGAATAGGATGACCTCAGACTTGCTCTCATTTAATTGGAGGAAGTTCTGTGCCATCCAACATTTTATGTCCTCAAGGCAGTGTAAGAGGCTGTTTAAATTTGACTGGTTGTTGGGTTTCAGGGGGAGGTAAAGCTGAGTGTCATCGGCATAGCAGTGGAAAGAAATGCCGTGCCTTTGAATGATTTGGCCAAGGGGGAACATGTATAAAGAGAAGAGAATGGGGCCTAGGATGGAGCCTTGTGGAACTCCGCAGGAGAGGCTAGCTGGAGCAGAGGAATAACTGCCTATGTTGATGGCGAAACTCCTATCTTTGAGGTACGAAGCGAACCAGCTCAGGGCAGTGCCATCAATGCCAACCGCGTACCGGAGACGGTCAATAAGGATGGTGTGGTCCACTGTATCGAACGCTGCACTGAGGTCGAGAAGGAGCAGGAATGCACAGTCGCCGGTGTCGATGGCGAGAAGCAGGTCGTTGTGTACCTTCAACAAGGCAGACTCTGTGCTGTGGTGGGCTCTGAAACCTGACTGGAAACTTTCAGGTGGAGATTGACACATTCTTGATTAATATGGGCGTCAGGGGTTATAGGGAGAAGGCAGGAGAATGGGGTTCAGAGGGATAGATCAGCCATGATTGAATGGCGGAATAGACACGATGGGCCGAATAATTCTGCCCATATAACTTATGAACTATGGTCACCTGTTGTATGGATTTGTTTTTTAAAATCATTATGTTTTTACACTAATGTCTTGATTTTTGCACACAGTCTTCCTGAGTTTAAAATGTCATGTTTAATGTATGTGTACTTAGTTCTTGCATGTCTGAGTGTGTGTGCTTGTGATGCAACTGCAAGCAGGATTTTTTATTGAACTGTAGCTGACTATACTTGGGACAAGACAGTAAACTCAACTTGACAACTTGACTTGGGTGTTTTCGGGATAGATTTTTAAGTCAGCACATTCAGTGCCAAAACAGTTGGCAGACTATACTGGTATCGGTATTGTACAATGAGATAAGATTGCACAATAGCCAAATCTTATTTGTTGCTCGGTCAATTGAATACAAAATGGTGATCTTACTGTAAATGCACACCAAAGTAGCAGTGAGCACATTATTTAAACTGAAATTTACATTAAAGTTGAAAGAGAGATAATAGATCCCAAACCAGGATTTGAAACTCAAATCAAGGTACTCTGAGAACAAGAAAGCAAAACTAGCTAAAGGCAAATTAGAGTAAGGGAAATTTTCATTCAAGATGCAGTGATAGGCATTTGAGATTTCTTTGAATACAGAGAAAAGATTCATTTTCATAAGAAATAATTCCAAGAAGCTCTACCATCACGGTGAACAAAAAGGGTTAAAGATAATCAAGAATCTGTCAATCTCCGCCTTAAAAATATCTATCAGGTCAGCGAGTCCTTGTGTGCGATTTACATTAGGATATTGTGTGCCAAAAAGCAAAGAATTAACAAAGCCAAATCCTCTTTGTTGCTTGGTCAATTGCATACAAAATGGGAAGACCAGGTTTCAGTTATATAGGGTGATGGTGAAATCTAAAGCAAAGTGTTTTAAGTACATTCTGGTCACAGTTGATATGTTCTCCAGATGGGTGGAAGCGCACCCCACTTAGAAGGATGATGCAAGGACAGTGGTAAATATTTTAATGGAAGAAATAATACCTAGATTCGGAATACCCACGGGAATAAAAAGTGACAGAGGAGCTCATTTCACCAGTAAATTAATTCATAGCCTGACTGAGGCTCTTGGGTTCCAGTGAGAGAGTAAATGGGGAAATAAAAGCTACTTTGGCCAAAGTATGCCAGCAAAATAGGTTGTTGTGGCCAGACGCCATGCCCATAGTAATGTGTATGCCCATAGAAATCAGAAAAATAGAAACACGAGCCTAACACCTCACGAGATATTGATGGGGCGACAAATGACAACAGGAACCCTGCCCCTTAATTTACTTAATTTTGATCAGAATTAAACTTGGTAACGAAAGGGTGTGCGAGCGTGGCAATTGGCATCTCTTGTTAACCAGGTGCAGAAGATCATGGGAATTTGTCAAAACAAGTTTCAGACACATTAAATCTTGTCTGAGAATGTGTAGCATTGATAAATAAGGCATACACATGGATAAGGAAGCCTGTTCTCAGTGGAAAGTTAATTAATTCTGGATCACAATAGTTAACCCTGGAATGTCGGTAACTATTGTGATCAAAAACAGAATAGCAATAGTTGGGTAGACCACCCGTACCTCCTACCGCTAGAAGCGCAGAAACGTTACAGTAAATGGGGGCTTATGAATGGCTTGGAGAGGGGCAGTGGTGCAGTCTGCTTGAAAGATGAGGTGGAGGGGTGTCGAGATGCCCTTGCATTATGTTTGACTTGTATTAACCATCTGTTGTTGAATAAGATTGATATAAACAAAAAGTATGTTTTGACCAATTAAATAATTGGTACCCATGCATGCAGTACATAGTAATAACAGGATAATTGTGTCTAACAAAAAAAAAGTTGTTTACTGCACTCTGTAATTGTCGGCTAATTCTGCTTCACAGGTAGAGAACTGATGAGCAGTTAACTGCCACCATCTCTCCATGATATCATGCAATAAAGCCTCTTGAACCTCAAAGTCATTTTTCCTTTAATTTTCCTCTGTCTTTTTCCTCGATTGAAAGGTTGGACAGGGAGGGCTTGTTGCCCATGGAGATTGGAAGAATGAGAGGACATGTGTTTGAAATAAATAATAAGCTGAGGGTTTGAGCGGTTGGGTGTGGATGTGGAGAGAATTTTCCTCTTGTAGAAGAACTTTAAATTAACAGTCACTGTTTAACAATAAGTACATGCCCGTTTAGGATAGAAATTAGATAAAATGAGGAACTCTTGCTTAAAGGACAGCAAGAGCAATTTTAAAAGCATAGGCAGATGGATTGTTGATATGCATGATGTTGAAAGATTGCTGGGAATGTGATCTCACTAAATGCTACTACATGAATATGATGGGTCTAAAGGGATGTGGGCCAAATGCAGGCAGGTGGGACTAGTGTAGATGGGGCATGTTGGCCGGTGTGGGCAAGTTGGGCTGGAGGGCCCATTCCATGCTGAACCTCTAAAGTCTAAAGTGAATAAAAGGCATATTATCTCAATGGTGAGTGATTACAGAGCTCTGAGATGCCGGGAGGTCAGCGAGTCGTTGTGTGCAACTCACATAAGGATACTGTGTACCAATAACAAAGAATTAACAAAGCCAAATGTTATTTATTGCTAGGTAAATTGAATACAAAATGGGAAGACCATGTTTCAGTTATATAGGGTGAATATGAAATCTAATTTGGAATTCTAAGCACAGTAATAGCCTTGTTATTTATGGAAGGATGTAAGCACACTAGAAGAAGTTCAGAGAAGGTTTAGAAACAAGGAACTGCTGATGCAGGTTTACAAAAAAAGACATAAAATGCTGGAATGTTTCTTCAGAGTCTGAGGAAGAGTCCCAATCTGAAACATCACCTATCCATGTTTTCCAGAGATCCTGCCTGACCCATTGAGTTACTCCAGCACTCTGTGTCTTCTTTCAGAGATTTGTTAGAACGATTCTGGATTGGATGGGTTGTCTTATGAAGAAAGGTTGGACAGGCAAGGCTTGTTGCCCATAGAGATTGGAAGAATGGGAGGACAGGTGTTTGAAATAAATAAGAAGCTGAGGGTTTAAGAGGTTGGGTGTGGATGATAGACGATTATTCGTCATCAATGTGCATTTGCGAATCAGAATACTTGGGTGTTCTTTATAAGAGCAAGTCCCCTTAGAAGGCAGATGCAACTGAGCTCTTGAAGAGTTGCTGGCAATTGCAACAGAGGTATGCCCAATGTAACTTTTAATTGGGTCTGAACAAAAGGGAGTAATTTGGAGTAAGAAAGATATACTGTGTCGTGAGACAGAAAGGTAGGAGGTGGATAAAGTTTTAGAAATTGGCACACTGTTCCATTTCATTTTCACTTCAAATATTTGAATTGTGAAATAAGCTCAGAAAGGAATTGTGGTTTTGATGGGTTAAGGCATGCTAATACATGGCACCAGTTGCAGACCACGGGTTTGGTCAGTTAATCCTGGTAAGACCACATCTGGAGTATTGTGTACAGTTTTGGTCTCCTAATTTGAGGAAGGACATCCTTGTAATTGAGGCAGTGCAGCGTAGGTTCGCGAGATTGATCCCTGGGATGGCAGGACTGTTATATGAGGAAAGATTGAAAAGACTAGGCTTGTATTCACTGGAGTTTAGAAGGATGAGAGGGGATCTTATAGAAACATATAAAATTATAACAGGACTGGACAAGCTCGATGCAGGAAAAATGTTCCCAATGTTGGGTGAGTCCAGAACCAGGGGCCACAGTCTTAATATAAAGGGGAGGCCATTTAAAACTGAGGTGAAAAAAAACTTTTTCACCCAGAGAGTTGTGAATTTGTGGAATTCTCTGCCACAGAGGGCAGTGGAAGCCAAATCACTGGATGGATTTAAGAGAGAGTTAGATAGCGCTCTAGGGGCTAATGGAATCAAGGGATATGGGGAGAAGGCAGGCACGGGTTATTGATTGGGGGCGATCAGCCATGATCACAATGAAAGGTGGTGCTGGCTCGAAGGGCCGAATGGCCTCCTCCTGCACCTATTTTCTATGTTTCTATGTAATTATATAATTATAGTGTGCAAAATTCAAGCACATGGTATTGGGGGTAGGGTGCTATCTCATCATTTTGCAGTAAGCTGCAGCCCTCCGTGGACAAGGGTTAACACTGTTTTGGTCTTCAAGGGATTTCCACCAGGGAACAAATGGTTATTAGTGAGCAGCCAATAGTCCATTGGCACAGTGGCGCAGCGTTAAAATTGCTGCCTTACAGCGCCAGAGACCCAGGTTCGATCCTGACCTTGGGTGCTTTCTGTATGGAGTTTGTACGTTCTCACTGTGAGCGCACGGATTTTCTTCCACACAAGTTCATGTGATAGGAGTAGAATTAGGCCATTCGGCCCATCAAGTCTTCTCCGCCATTCAATCGTGGCTCATCTATCTCTCCGTCCTAACCCTATTCTTCTGCCTTTCCTCATAACCTCTGACACCTGTACTAATCAAGAATCTATCTATCTCTGCCTTAAAAGCATCCCAAAGACGTGCCAGTTTGTACGTTAAATGGCTTCTGTAAATTGTCCCTAGTGTGTGTAGGATAGGATGAGTGTAAAAGTAAAGTCTAAACCTTTACCTCTGCTGAAATACACTTTCTTACATTGCAGAAGACTAAAGCTTCATCATGTCCAAGCAAAGAACTGTGCGACTGGAGTGTGGGAAACCAACCCAAGTACTTTATGTGCTTGGAACTGTAATCAAAATTGACATTTACAAGTAAGTCATCAGCCTGTTTAACAATGTCCAACTGACAAACTTTTCCTGTAACTGAGCTTGGAATAGAAGTTTTGGAGTCCGGTTTCAGGCATGCAAATAACAAGGTAATTGGACATGAAGATAGACACAAAATAATGGAGTAACTCAGCGGGACAGGCAGCATTTCTGGAGAGAAGGAATGGGTGACGCTTTGGGTCGAGACCCTTCTTCAGACCTTTCTCCAGAGATACTGCCTGTTCCACTGAGTTACTCCAGTATTTTGTGTCTGTCTTCAGTGTAAACGAGCATGTGCAGTTCATTCCTACATACTGGACATGAAGCTGTGTCAGAATCCTCTCCCTAACCAACCCGCTCAGCAATGAAATCATACCGTAATGAACTCAGGTTGCAGAGCACATCCTCCTGTATTTGCATTCATCCTAGAGATTAACCTTGGTTTCACAGGAATTACTATACAAGGAACCCTTGGTAATGAGTGACCATTATACAGCATGAAATCAGGCCCTTTGACAGAACAGGTCCATGCTGACCAACATGTCCCAGTTGTCCGCACTTGGTCCACATCCCTTTAAACCTCTCCTATCGATGTGCGTGTCTAAATGTCTTTTAAATGCTATTATAACACTTGACTCAACTATCTCCCCTGGCAGCTCGTTCCATATAGCCACCACCGTCTGGCTGTGAAAAAGGTTACACCGCAGATTCCCTATTAGGTCTTTCCCTTTCACCTTAAACCTACGCCCTCTGGTTTTCGATTCCCCAAGCCTGGGTAAAAGACTGTGCAAAAAACTCTATCTATTCCCCTCGTAATATTGTACACATCTACTAAATCACACCTCGGCCTCTTGTGCTTCAAGGAATAAAGTCCTAGTCTGGCCTATCTCTCCCTATTGCTAAGCCCCTCAAGTCCTGGCAGCATCTTTAAGTTGCTTAAAGCACTCTTTTTTATTGTATCCTCATCATTGAAATTACACAGTATAACTCAGGTTGTGAGATAGGACATCCTCCTTGACCAGCGTTATTGGAGATCAGCCTACTTTCATTACATAAAACTACACAAGGAATGGGGAGAGTGATTTAATAGGGGGGAATGATTGAACTGGAACCAGAGGGGTAACTTTTTCACACAAAGGGTGGTGGGTGTAGGAACGAGCTGCTGGAGGAGGTAGTTGAGACAGGTACTATCGCAACATCTAAGAAACATTTGGACAGGTACATGGATAGGACAGGTGTAGTGGGATATGGGCCAAGCGCAGGCTGGGTGGGACAAGTGTAGATGGGACATGCTGGCCGTTGAGGATAAGTTGGGCCGAAGGGGCTGTTTCCATGCTGTATGACTCGATGAATACTTGCTAATCGAAAACTGTTCTAACGAAGTAATTACATAGGCTTGTCTGAGAATAAAGTGAATAGATATAAATTCATAAGTTATGTTTAAAAGGTAGACTCTGGGGTTTACAGCGGTATCAGCTTTTCACCATGTGCTTCAGTGAGTGGATGCATGTCCACAGTAACAGAGACATGAGTTTGAGGAGATGGTTGCAAGACACGGTGGAAACTGAGCCGGTGATGACAGGTTAACATTTCCTTCATTGAAATATGTCAGCCCTGGAGCAGAGTCCATTGTTTTCAACAGTCAGCTGAACAGATTATAAATAGCTTTTTATAATGGGATACAACTACGCATTTCTGCATACCATCTTTCAATTCTTATTTCCTTATGATCTTTCCAAGTGACCGCTACACATTTTTTTGCTATTGCTATTGCTATTTTGAGAAATCTTTCCTGATATTTATCTAAAATTAATCTTGGTAATATTCCTTTAGTATCTCCCAATAAAAACAACCTTGAATCCAATGGTATGGTCTTATTCATCAATTGTTCCAAAAGGTTTTTTAGGTCTTTCCAAAAAGGAGTTACCTTCGGACATGCCCATGTGGAGTGTAAAAAAGTACCCACATCCTGGTTGCATTTAAAACAAATGTCAGGTAAATTTGGATTTAAATTGTTTAATTTTTTCGGAGTTAAATATAATTGATGTAAAAAATTATATTGTATTAAACTATATCTCACATTAATAGTATTTTTCATACTTTCTAAACACAATCTTTCCCAACTTAGTTCATCAATGCTAATATTCAGATCTGTTTCCCATCTTTGTCTTGATTTTTGAATTCCTGTCTTTGGACTAGATTTTTATAATAATTTATACATTGAAGATATAATTTTTTTAGTTCCCTTGCCCTGAATCAGGGATTCAATTCCTCTAATTTGAAATAAAAACATTGAATTACCTAATTTTCCCTTAAAAAAAGATTGTAGTTGATAATAGAAAAAAATACTGTTCCCTGGAATTTGATATTTGTTTCTCAATTGAGAAAATGTCAAAAAATTATTTCCTTCATAGCAATCTCCTATATGTTTAATACCCTTCTGTTCCCAGACTTGTAATATTTGATTATTCCAAGCAAACGGCAGTAATCTATTTTTTACTAATGGAGTTTTAGCTGTTAGAAAGAATCTTTTATCATTAGCTTTAACTGTTTTCAACAATATATTAATTAAATGTTTTAGCAAAGGTGACTCTTGATCCTTAACTAATAGCTTCGCTTCCCATTTATAGATAAATTCTTCTGGGCATAGTTCTTTTATTTTATCCATTTCAATTTTAACCCATGCTGTTTTTCCACCCTCTTGATAAAAGGATGAAATAAAACTCATTTGTGCTGCCAGATAGTAATTTTTAAAATTTGGTAATTGCAGTCCACCTAATTCAAATTTCCATGTTAATTTTTCCATAGACTCTTGGCATTTTACCTTTCCAAAGAAAATTTCTCACAATTTTATTCAATTCTTGAAAAAAAATATTTGGTAAAGGTATAGGCAGTGTTTGGAATAAATACTGTATCCTCGGAAAAATATTCATCTTAATACAGTTCACTCTCCCTAGCAATGTAATTGGAAGATTCATCCATTTCAAGTCCTCATCTATTTTTTTAATTAGTGGTTTATAATTTAGTTTATACAGATTATTTAACTTATTATCTACTTTAACCCCTAGGTACTTCATGCCTTCTTTTTGCCATTTAAACTGACTTTCTCTTTTACATTGATCATAATTACCTTCAAAAAGAGGCATTATTTCAGTTTTATCTTTATTAATTTTGTATCCTGATACTTTCCCATATTCTTCCAGTCTGAAATATAATTTCCTTAAGGATTCCAATGGTCTAGTAAGACAAATTAAAACATCTGCAAATAAAGTAATTTTGTGATTTTCCTGATTAACTTTAAATCCTTCAATGTCTAAATCTGATCTTATTAGCTCTGCCAGAGGTTCAATGGCCAATACAAATAAAGCCGATGACAAGGGACATCCCTGTCTACTAGATCTTTCCAAATTAAATGATTGAGAAGATTGGCCATTTGTCACCACTTTGGCTTTAGGTTGTTTATAAAGAACTTTTACCCAGTTAATGAAACCATTTCCCAATCCGTACTTCTCTAATACTTTAAATAAAAAATCCCATTCTAACCTGTCAAATGCCTTTTCAGCATCTAAAGCAACTGCTACACTCAATTCCTTTCTTTTCTGTGCTAAATGTAAAATACTTATAAATCTTGCTACATTATCAGATATTTTCCTTTTTTTGACAAATCCAGTTTAGTCCTCTTTAACCAGCTTCGGTAAATATTCTGCCAATCTCCTTGCCAAAAGCTTAGCAACTATTTTATAATCTGCATTCAACAATGATATTGGTCTATAAGAAGATGCATTTAAAGGGTCTTTCCCTTTTTTTAAAATTACGGTTATAATTGCCATTGAGAAGGATTCTGATAATGTAGAAGTTTTTTCCGCTTGATGTATCACTTCCATAAATACTGGTGACAACAAATCTTTAAATTTTTTATAGAACTCAGGTGGGAAACCATCTTCCCCTGGAGATTTATTACTTGGTAAAGAATATAATACTTCCTCCACTTCTCTCAAAGTAAAGGAGGCATTTAGTCCCATCTGCTCCTCATTAGAGATTGTTGGTAATTATATCTTGGATAAAAAATTATTTATCTTAATTTCATCCTTTTCAGATTCAGAATGGTACAGATTAGTGTAGAATTGCTTAAATACCTCATTGATTTCTCTAGGTTTATAAGTAATAATGTTTTGATCTGTTCTAATTGAATTTATTGTTCATAATATTTGTTCTTCTTTCAGTTGCCATGCCAATACCTTGTACGCTCTTTCTTCTAATTCATAATATCTTTGGTTAGTTCGTAATATTCGTTTTTCTGTTCTGTAAGTATGTAAAGTATTGTATTGAAATTTTTTATTTGCAAGTTGTATTTTTTTCGTATCTGAAGAAGCTTTCTGTAAGTCTTTTTCTAATACGGTGATTTCTTTTTCTAATCTTTCAGATTCCTTCCTATAATCTTTCTTTATCTTAGATGAGTAGCTTATAATTTGGCCTCTCAAATAAGCCTTCATTGCATCCCATACAATAAATTTATCATCAACTGAATTTAAATTTGTTTCCAAAAATAATCCAATTTGTCCTCGAATAAAATCACAAAAGTCTTGCCTTTTCAATAGTAAAGAGTTGAGTCTCCATCTACACACTGACTGTTCTTTCTTTCTTTCTATATTTATATATTTATAAATAAAATTAATTAAAAAAAAACACAGTCAGCTGAACAGATACTTGAAAGAGCACAAACTGCAAGGCCACAGAGAACATCGAACTACAACACAATAACAGGCCCTTCGGCCCACGATGTCTGTGCCGAACATGATGCCAGGCCCATATCTTTCCCACCTGCACATCATCCATATCCCTGCATATCCTTGTGCCTATCCAAAAGTCTCTTAAATGCCCCTATCCTATCTGCCTCAACCACCTCCCCACGACACGTTCCAAGCACACACCACCCTCTGGGTAAAAACAACGTTGACTATCCTATTTATGTCTCTCATAATTCTATGTACCTATATCAGGACTCTCAAATCTTCCGGCTTTCTAGAGAAAACAATCCCAACTCTGTCCAACCTCATCCTATAGCTAATTGGCCCTAATCCCGATTCATTCTGGTAGACCTCCTCTGCACCATTTCCAAAGCTTCCACATCCTTGGGGCGATCAGATCTGAACGCAATACTCCAAATGCAGCCAAACCAAAGTCCTATATCGCTGCATCATGACTTCCTGCCTCTAATGCTCAATGCCCTGACCTATGAAAGTAAGCAAACCATATGCCTTCTTAATCACTCTATCTAATTGTGTTGCCACTTTCAGGAAGTTATGGACATGGACCCCAGTTGGGTAATTTGATTGTCACTGCATGGGGTAGCATAGCGGTAGAGTTGATGCCTCAAAATGCCACAGACCCAGGTTCAATCCTGACTATTGGAGTTTGCACATTCTCCCCGTAACCATGTGGGGGTCTCTCCTGGTGCTCCAGATTCCTCCCACACTCTAAAAACGTTCAGGTTTGTAGGTTAATTGGCTGTGATAAAAATTGTAGATGGTCCCGAATATGTAGGATAGTATTAGTGTACGGGGATCGCTGGTCGGTGCGGACTTATTGGGCCAAAGGGCCTGTTTCCATGCTATATCTCTAAAGTCTAAAGGCTGACGTGGGTTTGATTGAATGCTTGATTCCTTGTCATGTTATGATTATGTTTTTATAATTTGTTCTATGACTTTAGGATTTTTTGGTTGTAAGAACCTTTATTACCACTGTCTGGGAAGGCAAACTAATGTTATTTTTTCAAGGACAGAGTTTGCAACAATACAGTCTCACGCCAACTAAAAACATGCCTTTAAACTAATTGATCCACTCCAACAACATGATTTACATTGATTAGGAATTGAGTGAAGACTGCCTGAGCTCCTTTATTATACATCCCTTATACCCATCACAAAAACTAGAAAATCAGGTTTGGATGAAGCAACAACCTACATTGAAACAAAAAGCTGGAGTAACTCTGCTGGTCAGTCCTGCTGAGTTCCTCCAACCTTTTGTGTCTATCGTCGACTTAAACCAGCAGCTGCAGTTTCTTCTTACACAACTTACAATGACAAATATTTCCTCTTCCTCCAGACCATCTCCTCCAGGATGTCGATCCTTTGAAGTCACCTCAAGCCCTGGTGTCAATTGTTCCTTCTCAGACAAACAGAATGTCAGTATTGTTGCTCACTACGCAACCCGCTGGGCTCTCACTGAAGACAGCTTGCTTCTGGTCACGGTGGACAAAGTGAGCTCTGCTGCCAATGATGGAAAGGTAATATCATAACGCCTCTGCTGTCATGCATTATTAATGTTATCATAATAAACACAGTAGAATTATATCAAAATGGATCTTTATGTGGAAGACAAAAGTTGTTAGAATTGTTTAGGGCGGCACAGTGCAGGTAGTTTAGTTTAGTTTAGGTTCTCCAGTGGGTGCTCTAGTTTCTTCCCACATCCCAAAGATATGTGGGTTTGTAGGTTAATTGGCCTCTAAAATTGCCCCAGACGTGTAAGGAGTGGGTGAGAAGTTGGGATAATATAGAACCAGTGTGAACAGGTGATTGATGGTCAACGGGGACTCACTTTCAGGGGCCTGTTTCCGTGCTGCATCTCCCAACTAAAAACGGAGGCCAATATACATTATGTAACTGATTGAAAAGTTCAGTTTGACCCAACTGCTGAAAATTAGAAAGAGCCGAGACCATCTCAGCCCCAGTATTGTTGTGACTGTTTTATTCTGCATTCTTTTCCAGGTTAAGGTTACATTTTATGGAGACGATTTGGATAAACCGGTTGACAAGATGACCCTGGAGCTGACGGCAGTCTGTGAGTAAATTGCACTCTGATAAAACCAGATAAGTCCAGTCTTTCCATCTGGTGAGATTCAGTGCTTTCACCAGAGTGATGCTAGGCTCTGTTTCTGGGGACATCCTAACATCAGAATTGAGTCAGTCAGGATACATCCATATCATGGTAAATGGGAATATTATTTGAGTATGTGGAATCTTGAGAACAGGCTTCATGTAGTGAGTGGTTTAGTTTAGTTTTGAGATACAGCGCGGAAACCGGCCCTTTGGACCACCGAGTCCACACCGACCAGCGATCCCCGCACATTAACACTACCCTACATACACTAGAGACAATTTAACATTCATATCAAGCCAATTAACCTACAAATCTGTACGTCTTTAGAGTGTGGGAGGAAACCGAAGATCTCAGAGAAAACTTACGCAGGTCAAGGGAAAATGTACAAACTCCGTACAGACAGCATCCGTAGTCATGATCAAACCCAGGTCTCTGGCGCTGTAAGGCAGTAGCTCTTCCGCTGTGCCATCGTGCCACCAATCATTCTCAGTTGATGAGGGAAACAAGTAGGGGAATGGGATTGATGAGATGTTTTGTGTGCTGGCATAGCCTTCTTCATTGTTGAGAGAAAAATTAAATAGATCAGTCATGCAACTTGGATACAAGTGAGACTAGAAATGATTGCCACTATTTCACATACAAGACCTGTTGTTCAACATTACAAAAGGTATATTTGTTGAACCAGGACAGGTATGGTAACACAGCGCTGGTCCAACAATCTAAAAACACTTGGGATCTGAGCCGAGCTGATTACTTGGATCCAAAATTGTCTCGATGATTTGAGGCAAAGAGTGGTGGTGGAAGGGTGGACTACTGATTGGAAATCTTACATGAGCTGTATCTCGCTGGGATTGTTGCTATGATCCTTGTTGTTTTATTACATACTTGTGCGCCAAATGCAGGCAAACTCATTTAGATGGGACAACTTGGTCAGCATGGACAGGTTGACCCAATATTTAAAAACATGTATGTGCATGTAGAAGGTATGACCAATAAAGTTGGTGGTACTGTGGATAACAATGAAGATTGTCTAAGGTTAAGCAGGATATATATATATATATATAAATTCTTTGTTCTCATCTTAAACCTAAAGCTGATCTTAAATCTTAAGTCGATCTGGTGGAGGCAACGGAGGAAGGCCCTACAGGAGCCTGGGGCTTACCTGGATCAGGAGCTGCTCCAGTAGATCGAGCACATGGGTGGACTGGAATTTGGAAATGGCGCCAAAACATGGCGGCGCCCATGTGTAAATATGCAAAAGGAATTTCATAGTGCAGTTGCACATGTGACAAATAATGCCCCATTGAAGCATTAAACCATTAAATCCTCATGTTTTTGACACTCCTATCATGGGAATAGGATTCTGACTCTATACCCTACGTATGCATGTTATAATTTTACATATATCTCTATCATATTACACATCCACATCTTTTGCTCCAGGGGAAAAAAAATGTTTATCGAATTTCTTCCCAGAAGTGAATTCATCTAATGCATACAATATTAGCAATTTCAAGCCACTTTTTTATCACAATGACAAGGTGATAATCACTTGTTGCCTCCATCACAGTGAGGGGGTGTTTGGGGTCACTGTGATGGACGTTTGTGTTGGGGTCATGTGTCTTGTGTTCTTTTTTGTGTGTGACTGCTATGTAGTTTCGTTCGGTACCTTGGTACCGAATGACAAATAAAGCTCTGTTGAACTGTTGTTGAACTGTTGAACTTGGTTTATTTTCCCACTTCACTGAACATACACTCCCCAACTGCTGGTTCTCATCATTTCTCTTCATTTGCAGATGTGTCTCTGGATGTGGATGCCGATCGCGATGGAATAGTTGAACAGAATAATCCTAATAAGGTGATTAGAAATGGAAACTTAAGAATTGTGGTGGTAACACAGTGCTGGAAAGAAGGGTGGTGGGTGAATGGAACGAGCTGCCAGAGGAGGTAGTTGAGCCAGGGACTATCCCAATGTTTAGATAGTTGTATCTAAACATGTACATGGATAGGACAGATTTGGAGGGATATGGGTCAAATGCAGGCAGGTGGGACTAGTGTAGCTGGGACACGTTGGCCGGTGTGGGCAAGTTGGTCCGAAGGGCCTGTTTCCACACTGTATGATTCTATGACTATAATTCATGTTTTATAACACGTCTGAGGTGAATTTTTCCCACTTTTTTAAAACATTGTATTCATTTTGGGGGGAAGGTGGTCATTTTTGCCCATCTCCCTAGATTCACCATACGTTCGTAAGTCATCGGAGCAGAAATAGGCCATTCGGCCCATCAAATCTACTCCGCCATTCAATCATGGCTGATCTATATTTCCCTCCCAACCCCATTCACCTGTCTCCTCCCAAAGCACTGACTGATAATCACCCTGTACACGAGCACCATCCTACACACTAGGGACAATTTACAATTTACAGAGGCCAATTAACCTACAAACCTGTACATTTTTGGTGTGTGGGAGGAAACCGGAGCACCTGGAAAAATACCATGTGGTCATGGGGAGAACGTGCAAACTCCATACAGACGGCACCGGTAGTCAGGATCAAACCCAGGTCTCTGGTGCTGTAAGGCAGCAACTCTACTGCTGTGCCACTGTGCCGCCTTAGACAAGAAAGTTACTTTCGGCAGGATCATTTGCTGAACTCACCTGAGCAAGCGGAGAGTTTTCCATCAAACTCGATTTGCTCATTGTAGATGATGGGGAGACCTTGGGATGTTGGGAAGCCATTCACTAGTTGCAGGACACCCAGACATTTATCTAATCTTGTAGCTTATCATGTATGTGGCCGTTCAGGATGAGTTTCTGGTCAATGATGACCCCAGGATGTTGATGGTGAGGACCTGTCAATGCATTGAAAGTCGAGGGTAGATTATTAGTGTTATGTTCATAGAGATAGCAATTCCTGGAACCTTTGTAACATGAATGTCACTTGCATTTAATCAGCCCACGGCTCTAGGTTTCATTGTGTGCAGGCCTGGACTGCTTCATTCTTTGAGGAGTTGCCAATGTAACTAAACATTGTACAATCATCGGCAGTCATTTCTACTTCTTTATGATGGCAGAAAGGTCCTTTGACGAGACAGATTGCAATGTACTGTTTTATTTTTGGTGCATAAATACTAAAAACTACAATAATTTGCATTAAAAGAATGCAAGAACTTGAAGCAGAAATGGACCTTTGGCCCCTCACTCTTATGTCACCATTCCAAACTTGTTTCTTGCCACCCCAATAACTCTGTTTCTCTCACAATTGGTGCTGCCTGATGTTTTGAGTGTTTCCAGCCTCTTCTGTTTTATTTCAGATTTTCAGCATCTGCAGTTTTCGTTTTAATTTACGCCATCGTGCCCTTTTGATTCTTGGAGTTTGATTTTTATACACAAATATGCCAAACATATATACAAGAATGCCTCTTGTTTTCATTGCTTTGCCAGAGTTCTTGGATGTGGGGTCCAAAAGGACACGGAGCTGTTCTTCTTGTGAACTGCGACAAGGAACGGTTAACTCTTTCTGGAACTGACAACATGGATGATAAAGTTCACTCATTTGAAGGTAACAGGCGATGTTTATCACCAAAGACAATGTCTTGGAAGTGTCAAGGTGTAGTTACACTGCCGCAAGTTGTGTCTTGATAGACAATTGGTGCAGGAGGAGGCCATTTGGCCCTTTGAGCTAGCACCGCTATTCAATGTGATCATGGCCGATCATCCACAATCAGTACCCCATTCCTGCCCTCTCCCCATACCCCCTGAGTCCGCTATCATTAAGAGCTCTATCTAACTCTCTCTTGAAACCATCCAGAGAATTGGATGACAACATGGATGATATAATTCACTCATTTGCAGGTAACAGGCGATGTTTATCACCATAGACGATGTCTTGGCAGTGTCAAGGTGTAGTTACACTGCCGCAAGTTGTGTCTTGATGGAAATATGTTGGTAGAGCACATCAGCTTGTGACATTTTTAAGTGTGGATATAAATATGAATACTTTATTGCCATTCGTTGCAAATTATTTGCTTGCATTCCCAAGGTATGCAAATAGTCATCCATAAACGGCGCTTAAAAAGTTACAAAGCACCAGGTCCCCTTTTGTTCTCCCCCCCACCTCCCTACAGTACAATGTAAGAGTTAAACAGATTCTGCAGCTAAGGTGGAGGTGTCTGCTAACAGCAACACATGGCAAACAAGGATGCTCGCTTAGAAAAACAAATAGGTGCTTGGGAACTTAACTGGAGGAACTTAGAGGAACCTGTAAATCATGAGGCCTTTGATCCACAGCTGCAAGGACAACAATATTAAGATAAAATAATTTCTAATGAATAATAAGATAATACAATGTCATAGCCACAGAATAAAAAGACGTACCTTTAGAAAGTTGAGGAGGAATTTCTTTAGTCAGAAGGTGCTGAATCTGCGGAATTCATTGCCCCAGAAGGCTGTGGAGGCCAAGTTAATGGATATTTATAATGCGGAGGTTGACAGATTTTCACTCAAAGTTAAATGTTACTCAAACTGTATTAACAGGCTGGCTTGATGGGCTGAATGGCCTTATTCTGCTCCTAGAACTTATGAACAAATGTGAATACTTCTTTCTTTCAGACCTAGCTGACATGTCACGTATCATCATAAGAACTGAAGGACCAAAAAGTATGCCAGCTGGGTACACACTGAATCTGCACATTTCACCTTCTGATAAAGAGAAAGTCCAACTCTTTCGGCATGATGTTGGTGAGTATGTTTGGTTGACATTCTCCCTGAGCAGAGACACAAGTTTAGTTTTGTAGTTTAGTTTGGAGAAACAGTGTGGAAACAGGCCCTTCTGCCCACTGAGTTCACGCCAAACAGCGATCCCCGCATACTAACACTATCCTACAAACTAGGGACAATTTACTATTATACCAAGCCAATTAACCCTCAAACCTGTACGTACTTGGAGTGTGGGAGGAAACCTAAGATCCTGGAGAAAACCTATGCAGCTTGCAGTGAGAATGTACTCTGTACAGACAGCACCCAGTCAGGATTGAACCCGGGTTTCTGGCGCTGTAAGGCAGCAACTCTACCGCTGCGCCACCGTGCTGCCCAAGTGTTGGAGTGTTGCCTACAGTTCTGATCACACCATTATAGGAAGGATGTGGAGGTTTTGGAGAGGATGCAGAGATTTACCCAATCCTGGATGCCTAGATTAGGGAGTATTAGCTACATTGAGAGGTTGGACAGACTGGGATTGTTTTGTCTGGAGTGCCAGAGGTTGCAAGCGGAGACCTGGTAGAAGTGTGTAAAATTAATGGTGTAGATGCTGGAATCTTGAGCCAATCACAAAGTGCTGGAGGAACTCAGCAGGTCAGGGAGCATCTGTGGAAGGAATGGAGATTAAAAGGGGGACTTTGAAGAAGGTTCCCGACCCGAAACGTCACCTGTCCATTCCCTCCCCAGATGCTGCATGTCCTGCTGACTTCCTCCAGCACCTTGTGTTTTTCATCACGAGTAGTTGGATTTCAATAATTTCCTTGATTGCTTCTATCAAATTTCCAAATGTTAACATTCAAGTTGAGCAACTGACCTACTTTTTATATTTGCTTCTTTTTCTGGTCACTCTAGTTCTAATCGGCTATCACAAGGGCAATGCAGTGGTGCAGCGGGTAGGGCCGCTGCCTCACAGCGCCAGAGACCCTGGTTTGAATCTGCCCTTAGCTGTTTTCTATATGGAGTTTGCACGTTCTCTTTGTGACTGAGTGAATTTCCTCTGGTTGGTCCCATTTCTCCCGCATCCCAAAGTTGTGTGGATTTGTAAGTTAATTGGCCTCTGTAAATTGTCCCTAGTGTGTAGGATGTGGATTAGGAAGTGGGATAACGCAGAACTAATGTGAACAGGTGGTTGGCATGGAGTCAGTGGGCTGAAGGGCCTGTTTCCATACTGTATCTTTAAACAAAACTAAACCTTTCATTCAGGCTTCTCAGATTTATAAAAATCTTACACAAGAAAATCTTTTGAACTTCAAGTCTAAGTTGAAGTTCAATCCACTCTCTCTGTTTTTACTTTATTTGTATTCAAGATATCATTTGATTTACTTTCCTTTATTTTTTCATTTGCAGCAAAGATGACCTGTGTGTTGGGCAGAACCAAGGAATCAACTGTTATGGATTTTACCAAAGGCAGCAATGAGATTAATTTCTCCGCTGAAGGGCTTGCGTTTCCTGATAATAAGAATGCTACTTTGGTGACCTTCAACCTCAGCGTGGTAGGAGAAATTGCTAAATTTTGATCCAATTTAAAATGTGTCCGGTGAAAAATGTAATTGTGTGAAGAAGGGTCTATCTTCGGTGTAAACAAGCACCTGCAGTTCTTACACATAATTGGAAACAAGTTTTGAATCAATGTCGTATGTGGAGGTTTACTATACGATACGATATGATAGAAGTTTATTCATCCCAGGAGGAAATTGATCTGCCAACAGACATAAACACAAAAGAGTCATAAACACAAAACATTGAATCCAGTGCAGACTGTTATTTTCTCGCTGCCTTGACTTGAAGGAAGCATGTGGCATGCTTTCCTTCGTAAGTTGGGGAATAGAATACAACAGTTTGAACATTATGTTGCAACTTTACACTTGGGATTAATGTCCATAATGCTTGCTTTCAGAGGTTGGGGCTTTGAGGATAAGAGTCAGGAAGTCATGCAGCTTTATAGGACTTTGGTTAAGCCACATTTGGAGTATCACGTGCAGTTCTGGTCACCCCATTATAAGAAGGATGTGGAGGTTTTGGAGAGGGTGCAAAGATGGTTTACCAGATGCCTAAATCAGGGGGTATTAGTTACAAGGCAAGGTTGGACAGACCTGAATTGTTTTCTCTGGAATGCCGAAGGTTGCGAGGAGACCTGGTAAAAAAACATAAAATTGTGAGAGGTATGGAGAGAGTAGACAGAACCTTTTCCCCAGCATTAAAAACTCACATACTAGAGGGAATAGCTTTAAGTTGAGAGGGGCAAAATTTAAAGGAGATGTGTGGGGCGAGTTTTTATTTTGCACAGAGGATGGCAAGGTCCTGGAACCACTGGGGAGGTGAGGCAGATACGATTGTGGCATTTGTAAAGCTTTTGGAAGGGACATGGATTATGTGTGGACAGAAAAATGCAACAGGAATTACATGGAAATTGAAATCTCAATAAAGATACATTTCATTCAGCACATCACATTACTTCTTTCATTTCAGGTTCACCAAGAGCTTCCTATTTTCACTGATCAAGTTGTATTTCATTTTGCTCCATGGATTATGACTCCTAATACTCAGGCTCCCGAGGAGGTGTTTGTTTGTAGGTAAGGGGATATCATTTAAAGTATGAACTGATTTTCCAAGCACTGCACCAACATCGCCACAATATTTCCTTTAGTTTATTCAGAAGTTCATGATCAGCGCAGAATTAGGCCATTCGGCCCATCAAGTCTACTCTGCCATTCAATCATGGCTGATCTATCTCTCCCTCCTCATCCCATTCTCCTGCCTCCCCCCCCCCCCCATAACCCCTGACACCCGTACTAATCAAGAATCTATCTATCTCTGCCTTAAAAATATCCATTGACGGCCTCCACAGCCTTCTGTGACATAGAATTCCACAGATTCACCACCCACTGACTAAAGAAATTCCTACACATCTCCTTCCTGAAGGAACATCCTTTTATTCTGTGGCTGAGGTTGGAGATACAGCGTGGAAACAGGTCTTTCGGTCCACTGTGTCCCACGACCAGTGATCCCCGCACACTAGTATTATCCTACACACACTAGAGACAAATTACAATTTTACCAAGCCACATAGCCGACAAACCTGCACATCTTTGGAGAGTGGGAGGAAACCGGAACACCCGGAGAAAAAGGGAGAGCGTATAAACTCCGTACAAACAGCAACCGTAGTCAGGATCAATGCCGGTTCTCTGGCCCTGTAAGCAGCAACCCTACCGCTGCGCCAGAGAAATATAGAGTGATGTAGAATAAATGAGTGAGATGGAGTTGTTTGAGAATTTGTGGCCACAGGTTGATAGACATTGGTAGCTGGAGAGCTGAACATTTAAATAATCTATGTTTAGCCGTCACTATAAGGCTTCAGAAAGATTACAAACTCTTTTCTGAATAAAAAGCTGGAGTGCAATTTTTCACCAGCTTAGTTTAATTTAGTTTTGAAATACGGCACGATTGAATCCGTGCCGTCCAGCAACCCCCATACACTAACACTATCCTACACACACTAGGGACTCTACTGCTGCGCCACCGTGCCACCCTTGATCGGATCTGTTCTGAAGTATTGTGGTCTTTTTGAGCACCTCATCTAAACATAGAACAGTGCAGTGCTGTACAGGAACTGGTCCTTCAGCCCACAACGTCCATGCTGAACATGATGTCAAGAGAAACAAATCTCCTCTGCCTGCACACAATCCATTCCCTGCATATCCGTGTGCCCAATTAAAACATCTTAAATACCACTAATGTATCGGCCACCGCCACCACCCCAGGCCATGCATGCCAGGCACCCACGACCCTCTGTGTAAGAATAACCTGCCCCGCACATCGCCTTTAAACTTTGACCTTGTAAAAGGATACATTTTAAGGATCTCGACCCGAAACTTCACCCATTCCTTCTCATCAGAGATGCTGCCTGACCCACTGAGTCACTCCAGCATTTTGTGTCTATCTTCTGTGTAAACCAGTGTAAATCTGCATTTTCTCCCGACAGCTTGCATCCACTATTGTAGATGGCCATAGTTTCTGGCCCTGCCACATCTCAAATGCACTGACAACACCGCCGCCATGGCAGCTTCACAGCCGTGAATTCCGTCATCGTTTCTTGAGTTGAATATGCCCAGAGGCAAGACAAAAACTTCCCATAACCTGGGATATTGGGTTTGCATTGAATGGCTATCCATTCCACAAATCTATAGACCCTCTTCCCTGACTCTCAGACAAAAGAAGGGTCTCGACCCAAAACATCACCCATTCCTTCCCTCCAGAGATGCTGCCTGTCCCGCTGAGCTACTCCAGCATTTTGTCTCTCTTCAGCCTTTGAATAATCAGGATTGGAAAGGTTAACACATGAACTGGTTGCAATGAAATGGTTTCTATTCCCTTGTTTCCCCTTTAGCATGGTTGGTTTCAGGGCAACCTAATTTGGTAGTTTTCCTCTACAGAATCTATTTTCCCCCCTCTCTTAGCGTGACCAAGAATAAGAAGTTCCTGATAGAATTCAAGAAGTTTGTGAACAAAGCACATTGCAAGCTAACAATCTGCCCAGACGACGTGAATTTACGTGATATCTGGATGCAGGTAAAACAATGATTTTCAGTCTATCCCATAAGCAGCACCCACAAAGTGACTGCAATCCTCATCTGTACAAGACAATGCGTAATTAAGCTTTCAATTTAAATTATGCTTTCAATACAAGCTAAATTAGCTTTCAATTTAGTCTCCTGTATGTAATTAAAGAGCCATCATTAGGCGAGTAAATGTATATTCTCCCAATGACCTTGTGGGCTTTCGCCGGGTGCTCCGGTTTCCTCCCACACTCCAAAGATGTTCAGATTTGTAGGTTAATTGACTTTAGTAAAGATTGTAAATTGTCCCGAGTGTGTGGGATTGTGCACACACTCCATTCTCCAGATATCGGTGGCATCTGTCCAAGTGTGCCCTGTCTCTTTACCCACTAACTTGTGTGACACATTCATCCTTCATTCCATCAGTGGAATCTATCTTTGTTGCCTGCACATGGAGTGTCACTGTTAGGCTTCCCTTTCACTGTGCGTTGTGTTATTCTGCTTCACCTTTCTGTGGAATAGTCATGCTGAATGTATTCTCTCTCTCTCTCAGGATGAAATCGAGTTTGGTTACACAGATGCTCCACACAAGTTCATGAATATAGTGCTGGATTCTCCTCGAAATAGGGGCCTTAAGAATTTTGCCTACAAATTTCTCTTGGTAAGGGATAATATTTCTGTGACTTGCCAATTTATTACTTCAATATGCTCACTCTCCGAAAGTACTAATTTTTGTTGGAATTATGCATGATACTTCAATTTCATTTGTCTGCTTTAGTACCTGATTCAGACTGTAAAGGGAATTCAGTTCCTTGCATGAGCTTTGTTTAGATCCAAAACCAGAGTTTAGTTTAGTTTAGAGATACAGCGCGGAAACAGGCCCTACATCCCTCCGAGTCCGCACCAACCTGTGATCGGCCGCTCACTAACACTATCCTATACACACCAGGCACAATTTTTAAAAACAATTTTACCAAGCCAATTAACCTACTGTGTGTCTTTGGAGTGTGGGAGGAAACCGGAGCACCCAGAGAGAACCCACGCAGGTCACGTGGAGAACGTACAAACCCAGTACAGACAGCGCCCGTAATCAGGATCGAACCCGGATCTCTGGAGCTGTAAAGCGACTTTACCGCTGCGCCACCGTGCCACCCTAATGGATGGATGAAGTTGCTGAAGATCATGGGATTCGATCCTGACTACGGGTGCTGACTGTGTGGAGTTTGTACATTCTCCCCATGACCTGCGTGGGCTTTCTCCGAGATCTTCGGTTTTCTCCCACACTAGGTTTGTAGGTTAATTGGCTTGGTACAAATGTAAATTGTCCCTAGTGTGTGTAGGATAGTGTTAATATCTGGGAATCTGGGATCTGGGAATAACTGTGCATTGTTCCCTGAAGGTGGAATCTCATGTGGATAGGATGGTGAAGAAGGCGTTTGGTATGCTTGCCTTTATATATCAGAGCATCGAATATAGAAGTTGGGACGTAATGTTCAAATTGTACAAGGCATTGGTGAGGCCGAATCTGGAATATGGTGTGCAGTTCTGGTCGCCAAATTATAGGAAGGATGTCAACAAAATAGAGAGAGTACAGAGGAGATTTACTAGAATGTTACCTGGGTTTCAGCACTTAAGCTACAGAGAGAGATTGAACAGGTTGGGTCTTTATTCTTTGGAGCGCAGAAGGTTAAGGGGGGACTTGATAGAGGTTTTTAAAATTTTAAGAGGGACGGACAGAGTTGACGTGGGTAAGCTTTTCCCTTTGAGAGTGGGGAAGATTCAAACAAGGGGACATAACTTCAGAATTAAGGGACAAAAGTTTAGGGGTAACATGAGTGGTAACTTTTTTACTCAGAGGGTGGTGGCTGTATGGAATGAGCTTCCGGTGGAAGTGGTGGAGGCAGGCTCGATTTTATTATTTAAGAGTAAATTAGATAGGTATATGGATGGGAAGGGATTGGAGGGTTATGGTCTGAGAGCAGGTAGATGGGACTAGGTTGGAGAAAGTGTTCGGCATGGACTAGAAGGGCCAAACTGGCCTGTTTCCGTGCTGTAATTGTTATATGGTTAATATGCGGGAATTGCTGGTGGGTGTGTTCACGGTGGGCCGAAGTGCTTGTTTCTGCGCTATATAACTTTTAATAATTTTCTTTTCTTCATATTCCATATTTTACAACAGAAGTAGAGCATGTAAATGAAAAACATTGTTTTCAAAATGCCCATGATTTGTCAGCCAGGTACTAACAGCCATTTAGTTCTGGTAGCCCTATTGATGCAGGCATGCAAAGTCCAGGTCCTGTGGTCAGGATCGAACCCAGGACTCTGGAAGCATGAGGCAACAGCTCTACCAGCTGTGCCACCGTGCCATCTGCAAAACGGTTATACACAAACATCAGCCTATGTTTGGGCTCTTAATTATGTTAGCGCCGAGGCAAAGGTTAAGGGAAAAAACTTTATTTCTCGATTTATTCACAAAATGCTGGAGTAACTCAGCAGGTCAGGCAGCATCTCGGGAGAGAAGGAATGGGTGATGTTTCGGGTCGAGACCCTTCTTCAGACGTCTCGACCCGAAACGTCACCCATTCCTTCTCTCCCGAGATGCTGCCTGACCTGCTGAGTTACTCCAGCATTTTGTGAATAAATCGATTTGTACCAGCATCTGCAGTTATTTTCTTAAACTTTATTTCTCTGCTTGACGTACACTGCACCTCATCAAAAGCTAACATCTACAAATATTTGACATTGCTGCCTTTATTGTATAATTGTCAGGGCCCAGATTTTGGACGTATCGACCTGACAAGTAACACTCCCGACTCTCTGAACGCCTTTGGAAATCTGGAGGTCAGCCCTCCTGTGACAGTGAATGGCAAGGAATATCCGCTGGGCAGGATTGTCATCGGAAGCCACCTACCCATGTAATGTTACTGCATCTGTTTTGCTGGGAGGCGGAGGTGAAGCCTTCTTGCTTCATCTCTCCAGAAACCTTTCTCAGGTGTTAACTGTCTGCTTGGAGCTTTACTCTAATTACTAAATTACAATAATCTTTCAAAAGTACAGCGGGGCGCCACGGTGGCGCAGCAGGTAGAGCTACTGCCTCACAGCACCAGAGACCTAGGTTCTATCTTAGGATCAATAGTGATAGGAGCAGAAATAGGCCTTTCAGCCCATCAAGTCTACTCCACCATTCAATCATGGCTGATCTATCTTTCCCTTCTCAACCCCATTTTCCTGCCTTCTCCCCGTAACCTCTGACGCCCGAACTAAACAAGAATCTATCTATCTCTGCCTTAAATATATCCACTGACTTGGCCTCCACAGCCGTCTGTGGCAAAGAATTCTGCAGATTCACCACCCTCTGACTATAGAAATTCCTCATCTCCTTCCGAAAATAACATCATTTATTTCTGAGGCTCTAATCCTAGACTCTCCCACTAGTGGAATCATCCTCTCCACATCCGCTCTAGCCGTGTCTTTCACTATTCTGTACGTTTCAATGAGGTCCCCCCTCATTCCTCTATACTCCAGCGAGTACAGGCCCAATGCCGACAAATGCTCATCATTTGTTAACCTACTCATTCCTGGGATCATTCTTGTAAACCTCCTCTGGACCCTCTCTGGAGCCAGCACATCCTTCCTCAGATATGGTGCCCAAAATTGCTCACAATATTCCAAATGCAGCCTTACCAGTGCCTTATAAAGCTTCAGCCTACCGGTGCTGCCTAGATCCTGCCTACGGATGCTGTCTTTATGGAGTTTCTCTGTTCTCCCTGTGACCTGTATGGGTAGTCTCCGGATGCTCATTTTTTCTCCCACGCTCCAAAGACGTGCGGATTTGTCGGTTAATTGGTGTTGGTAAAATTTGTAAATTGTGCCTAGTAAGTAGGATGGTGCTTGTTTGCGGGGTGTTCGCTGGTTGGCGTGGACTCGTGGCTGTGTTTCGACACTAAACTAAATTTGTGACCTTAAAGGCAGAAGGAAGTGGAATTTACATTTTTAAACTTATTTTCCAGCCACCCCGATGGGAGACAGATGGCAAAGGTCATCAAGGACCTTTTGATGGCTCAGTCTGTGCAGTCTCCTATAATACTATACTCAGACTGGTTGACTGTTGGTCACGTCGATGAGTTCATGTCCTTTGTTCCAGCTCCCGACAGAAAGGTAATCAATATAATTCTACTACAACTTCAACACTAACTTCCACCCTGCCCTCAAATTCACCTGGACCATCTCCGACACCTCGCTCCCCTTTCCTGATCGCATCATCTCCATCACAGGGGATAGACTATTGACTGATGTCTACTAGAAACCCACCAACTCAACAGATATCTGGGCAACACCCCATTTCCCATTCTCATCTACTGCATCTGGCGTTCCCAAAGCGGCCTCCTCTACATCGGCGAGACCGTGTGCAGACTTGGCGACCGTTTCGCCAAACATTTACACTCTGTCCACTGGATCTCCCTGTGGCTAACCATTTTAACACCTCTTCCCATTGATATTCCATCCTCTGGCTTCACAATTCTTACCTCTTCTATCCTTATCTTACACCTTTTGTCTTTTGATCTCTGGCCTTTGTCCAACCATCTCCCTATCAACACCCACCTCCCTCAATCTTTGTCCACCTATTACTTGCTGGCCTTTATTTCCCCTCCCCACAATCAAGAACAGCAATAATTCCACATGCCCACATTTGGCCCATATCCCTCTAAACCTTTCCTATCCATGTACCTACACAAAGGTCTTTGAAATGTTTTTACAATACTTGCCTCAACTATCTTCTCTGGCAGTTCCCCTGCTCTTTTCAGGCATCAGTGTCTGAGATTCTGTGCAGAGAAAGTGTCGTTTTTGGATATTGATATTTTCTTCTGAATTCTGCAGGGTTTTAGACTCCTTCTCGCCAGTCCCATGTCTTTCTACACTCTGTTCAAGAAGCTCCAGAAAGAAGGTCATGGAGAAGTTGCAATGTTTGAAA
This sequence comes from Rhinoraja longicauda, assembly GCF_053455715.1. Classification (NCBI taxonomy): domain Eukaryota; kingdom Metazoa; phylum Chordata; class Chondrichthyes; order Rajiformes; family Arhynchobatidae; genus Rhinoraja; species Rhinoraja longicauda. The sequence goes on along the minus strand of NC_135982.1, from coordinate 27,348,479 downwards.
GTGAGTCTCCACACAGTTGTCACATTAAATTGTGTTCTGCTCAAGTTCCTTGTGAATACAAAGTGCTGGAGGCAGGCAGTATCTGTGGGAGGAATAGACTGATGACGTTTCAGGTCGGGTCCCTTCTTCAGTCTCCAAAAAGTCTGGTCGGTCAATTGGCTTCTGTAAAATTGCAAATTGTCCCCAGTGTGCAGGATAGTGCTAGTGTGTGGGCAGTTTGAAAAGTCCGGGAGCAGAGCAAGGACGCCCGTTGGCTAAGAAGAAAAGTAAGTGCTAATTACAGTGGAAAAGGCAGTTTAAAAAGAGCGCCAAAAGGACGCTAGTAGTCAGTTTGAAAAGTCCGGGAGCAGAGCAAGGACGCCCGTTGGCTGAGAAGAAAAGTAAGTGCTAATTACAGTAGAAAAGGCAGTTTAAAATGATATACATTCCCTTGCAAGGGGTGACATAGAATCAGGAGATGTTGAATCAGTATGGATAGAAATGAGAAATTGTAAGGGTAAAAAGACCCTAATGGGAGTTATCTATAGGCCCCCAAACAGTAGCCTCGACATAGGGTGCAAGTTGAATCAGGAGATAAAATTGGCGTGTCAAAAATGTAATGCTACGGTGGTTATGGGAGATTTCAACATGCAGGTAGACTGGGAAAATCAGGTTGGAAATGGACCCCAGGAAAGAGAGTTTGTAGAGTGCCTTCGAGATGGATTCTTAGAACAGCTTGTACTGGAGCCTACCAGGGAGAAGGCAATTCTGGATTTAGTGTTGTGTAATGATCCTGATCTGATAAGGGGACTAGAGGTAAAAGAGCCATTAGGAGGCAGTGATCACAACATGATAAGTTTTACTCTGCAAATGGAAAGGCAGAAGGGAAAATCGGAAGTGTCGGTATTACAGTATAGCAAAGGGGATTACAGAGGCATGAGGCAGGAGCTGGACAAAATTGACTGGAAGGAGGCCCTAGCAGGGAAGACGGTAGAACAGCAATGGCAGGTATTCCTGGGAATAATGCAGAGGTTGCAGGATCAATTTATTCCAAAGAGGCTGAAAGACTCTAAGGGGAGTAAGAGACACCTGTGACTGACAAGGGAAGTCAGGGACAGCATAAAAATTAAGGAGAGGAAGTATAACATAGCAAAGAAGAGTGGGAAGACAGAGGATTGGGACTCTTTTAAAGAGCAACAAAAGTTAACTAAAAAGGCAATACGGGGAGAAAAGATGAGGTACGAGGGTAAACTAGCCAATAATATAAAGGAGGATAGCAAAAGTTTTTTTAGGTACGTGAAGAGGAAAAAAATAGTCAAGGCAAATGTGGGTCCCTTGAAGACAGAAGCAGCGGAATTTATTATGGGGAACAAAGAAATGGCAGACGAGTTAAACCGTTACTTTGGATCTGTCTTCACTGAGGAAGATACACACAATCTCCCAAATGTTCTAGGGGCCGGAGAACCTAGGGTGATGGAGGAACTGAAGGAAATCCACATTAGGCAGGAAATGGTTTTGGGTAGACTGATGGGACTGAAGGCTGATAAATCCCCAGGGCCTGATGGTCTGCATCCCAGGGTACTTAAGGAGGTGGCTCTAGAAATAGTGGAAGCATTGGAGATCATTTTTCAATGTTCTATAGATTCAGGATCAGTTCCTGTGGATTGGAGGATAGCAAATGTTATCCCACTTTTTAAGAAAGGAAGGAGAGAGAAAACGGGTAACTATAGACCAGTTAGTCTGACATCAATGGTGGGGAAGATGCTGGAGTCAATTATAAAAGACGAAATTGCTGAGCATTTGGATAGCAGTAACGGGATCATTCCGAGTCAGCATGGATTTACGAAGGGGAAATCATGCTTGACAAATCTACTGGAATTTTTTGAGGATGTAACTAGGAAAATTGACGGGGAGAGTCAGTGGATGTGGTGTACCTCGACTTTCAGAAAGCCTTCGACAAGGTCCCACATAGGAGATTAGTGGGCAAAATTAGGGCACATGGTATTGGGGGTAGGGTACTGACATGGATAGAAAATTGGTTGACAGACAGAAAGCAAAGAGTGGGGATAAATGGGTCCCTTTCGGAATGGCAGGCAGTGACCAGTGGGGTACCGCAAGGTTCGGTGCTGGGACCCCAGCTATTTACGATATACATTAATGACTTAGACGAAGGGATTAAAAGTACCATTAGCAAATTTGCAGATGATACTAAGCTGGGGGGTAGTGTGAATTGTGAGGAAGATGCAATAAGGCTACAGGGTGACTTGGACAGGTTGTGTGAGTGGGCGGATACATGGCAGATGCAGTTTAATGTAGATAAGTGTGAGGTTATTCACTTTGGAAGTAAGAATAGAAAGGCAGATTATTATCTGAATGGTGTCAAGTTAGGAGGAGGGGGAGTTCAACGAGATCTGGGTGTCCTAGTGCATCAGTCAATGAAAGGAAGCATGCAGGTACAGCAGGCAGTGAAGAAAGCCAATGGAATGTTGGCCTTCGTAACAAGAGGAGTTGAGTATAGGAGCAAAGAGGTCCTTCTACAGTTGTACCGGGCCCTGGTGAGACCGCACCTGGAGTACTGTGTGCAGTTTTGGTCTCCAAATTTGAGGAAGGATATTCTTGCTATGGAGGGCGTGCAACGTAGGTTCACTAGGTTAATTCCCGGAATGGCGGGACTGTCGTATGTTGAAAGGCTGGAGCGATTGGGCTTGTATACACTGGAATTTAGAAGGATGAGGGGGGATCTTATTGAAACATATAAGATAATTAGGGGATTGGACACATTAGAGGCAGGAAACATGTTCCCAATGTTGGGGGAGTCCAGAACAAGGGGCCACAGTTTAAGAATAAGGGGTAGGCCATTTAGAACGGAGATGAGGAAGAACTTTTTCAGTCAGAGAGTGGTGAAGGTGTGGAATTCTCTGCCTCAGAAGGCAGTGGAGGCCAGTTCGTTGGATGCTTTCAAGAGAGAGCTGGATAGAGCTCTTAACGATAGCGGAGTGAGGGGGTATGGGGAGAAGGCAGGAACGGGGTACTGATTGAGAGTGATCAGCCATGATCGCATTGAATGGCGGTGCTGGCTCGAAGGGCTGAATGGCCTACTCCTGCACCTATTGTCTATTGTGATCAGTGCAGACCTGGGGGGGGGGGGGAGGGTGGGGCGAAGGGCCTGTTTCCACGCTGTATCTTTAAATTGTAAAGTAAAGTCCACAGAGGGTTCCTGAAATAAAACATCGCCGGTCCATTCCCCCAGAGATGCTACCTGACCCAGTGAGTGCCTCCAGCGCTTTGTGTTTTGTAACATTACATTAGTAGTCATGCAAAACGCAAACCTTGCTGAACAAAATGGTCAGCTATCCCGTCTGCAGAGTTACTTCAGCATTTTGTGTGTCACTCTTTGCCAACATTGTTTGTTTCTGTATATTTATATACATTATGTTTAGTGTAGCAAAGTGTGGAGTCATGCATTTTGGAAGTAGAAATAAAGGCGTAGACTATTTTCTAAATGGGGAGAGAATCCAGAAATCGATGGTGCAAAGGGACTTGGGAGTACCGGTGGAGGTTTACAAGAATGATCAAAGGAATGAGTAGATTAACCTATGATGAGCATTTGTTTGGTGGCTCTGAAGAATGAGGGGGGACTTAATTAAAACATACAGAATAGGGAAAGCCTCATAATTAAAGGACTTCTTTTAGGAAGGAGATGAGGAGAAATGTCTTTAGTCAGAGGGTGGTGAATCTGTGGAATTCTTTGCCATGGAATGCTGTGGAGGCCAATCATTGGATATTTTTAAGGCAGAGGTAGATAGATTCTTGATTAGCACAGGTGTCAGAGGTTATGGGGAGAAGGCAGGAGAATGGGGTTAGGAGGGAGAGGTAGATCAGCCTTGATTGAATGGCGTAGTAGACTTGATGGGCCAAATGGCCTAATTCTACTCTTATCGCTTAGGACCTGATGTATTGGGCCTATCCATTCCCTCCACGAATGCTGCCTGATCTATTGAATTACTCCAAGATTTGCTCAAAATTTCAACATCTGCAATTCCTTTGATCTCCTTTGGAAAAGGAAAATTTCAAAAACAACTGATGTTTGAATCTGTGGCCTCCAATCCCCATGTAACATGATCTAGAAAAATGGTGGTGGAAGTCACCAATGGACAACATTCAAGCAACTTTGAAAGACACAAAATGCTGGAGTAACTCAGTGGGACAGGCAGCATCTCTGGATACAAGGAATGACAATAGACAATAGGTGCAGGAGTAGGCCATTCGGCCCTTCGAGCCAGCACCACCATTCAATAGACAATAGGTGCAGGAGTAGGCCATTCAGCCCTTCGAGCCAGCACCACCATTCAATGTGATCATGGCTGATCATTCTCAATCAGTACCCCGTTCCTGCCTTGTCCCCATACCCCCTGACTCCGCTATCCTTAAGAGCTCTGTCCAGCTCTCTCTTGAAAGCATTCAGAGAATTGGCCTCCACTGCCTTCTGAGGCAGAGAATTCCACTGATTTACAACTCTCTGACTGGAAAAGTTTTTCTTCATCTCCGTTTTAAATGGCCTACCCCTTATTCTTAATCTGTGGCCCCTGGTTCTGGACTCCCCCAACATTGGGAACATGTTTCCTGCCTCTAACGTGTCCATCCCCTTAATCATTTTATATGTTTCAATAAGTTCCCCTCTCATCCTTCTAAATTCCAGTGTATACAAGCCTAGTCGCTCCAGAATGGGTGGTGTTTCGGGTTGAGACCTTCTCAGACTCTTTCACACGAGTGTGAGCCAAAGTGTGTTTTTTTTCATTGCGGACTGATAAAACAAAGCATGGGCAGATGTCCCAAGGAGAATTGTGCAGGCAAGTTCAGGATGGCTGCAGTTTATATATGGATCATAATCATAATGTTGCAATTTTGCAACATACGAGGAATTTCATTTGCCGTACCAATATACCATACCAATAAAGAGCAACAGAACACACAAAATATATTTTAACATGAACATCCACCACAGTGACTACTCCACCTCGATGGTGAAGTCCACAGGTTAGAGCATCAATCCCAGGCAAGGGATCGCATGCTCTGATGGTAAGTCCACACCCCTGTGGTGGGCTGAAAGTCAGTCCCGATCAAGGCCTCCAGCTCCACAATATTAGGCCGCAGTGCGACTGGAGATACGATCCGGAAATACAATCGCATCTCCGACAAGGTAAGAGATTGAAAAATCCCCCGACCCCCCACATAAAACAAACCAGAGAACATTAACACAATTTTTTTTAACACACTAAAAATAACAAAAAAGACGAAAAAGACAGACAGACTGTAGGAGAGACTGCCATCGCGGCGTGGCCCGGTAGATAGTTAGTCCATGGATGGAACAGTTAGTGTCGCAAACATAGGTCATAAGTCATTGGAGCAGAATTAGGCCATTCGGCCCATTGAGTCCGCTCCGCCATTCGATCACGGCTGATCTATACTTTAGTGACCTGATCTTCAGTGTAAAGTTAAAGAGATACTTAAGAAAAAATAAATATTAATGGTGTACTTTTGTTTCACAAATCAGATACAGACCATAACCCGGTTAAAATTAATGAAATCCTGAATAATCGAGAGCTGCATGAATTAAATTCCCATGTACAGGTGAGTCAAGGTGACACTGTGAAGTCGTGAAACTGTGTACATGTGAAATTTATTGCTAATTACTTCAGATTCTTTCTGCTGTTTCTCCCCACAGCATTGCATTGATTGGAACCGAGACATCCTAAAGGTGGAATTGGGATTAGATGAAGCAGATATCATTGATCTCCCAACATGGTTTAAGCCAGATGGACCAAAGCTTGTAGCAGCTTACTTTCCAGATATGGTAAGTGAAAAACAAAGAAAGCAGAATGATGGAAAAACTCAGCAAGTCAAGCAATTACTGCGGAGGCAAAAAGGGTCAGTGGACTTTTTGAGTTGAGACCCTGCATCAGGACTGAGAGGGAACAGAAGCAATTGTTTAGTTTAGTTTAGAGATACAGCATGGAAACAGGCCCTTCATCCCACCGAGTCTGCACTGACCTGCAATCCCCGCACACTAACGCTATCCTACACACATTAGGGACAATTAACAATTATACCAAGCCAATTAACTTACAAACCTGTATGTCTTTGGAGTGTGGAAGGAAACCGAAGATCTCAGAGAAAACCCACGCATGTAAGGCTAAGAGCGTATAAACCTTACAGGCAGCACTCAGTCAGGATCAGACCCAGGTTACTGGAGCTGTATGGCAGCAGCTCTACCACTGCGCCGCACAATTGTTAGCATGCAGTGGCAAGAAGGGGAGAAAAAGGATGGGAGTGATGAACCAAATGAGAAGAAAACAAGGTTGATGGGTGAGTGTGTGTAGGAGAACTCAAGGTGGATGGGTTACCTGAAATTAGAACGTAGAACAGCACAGGAACAAGCCTTTTGGCCTACAATGTTTGTGACAAACACGTTGCCAAGACCTCCTCTTATCTGCACATGATCCATATATTTCCATTTCCCACATATCCATATGCCTATCCATAAGTCACTGATTTGCCACTATTGTATCTGCCTCCACAACCAACCCCAGCAGCAGGTTCCAGGCACTCCCCACCATATTGTTAAAAACATTGCACATCTCCTTTAAACTTCCCCCCTCTCACCTTAAAGCTATGCTCTCTAGTCTTTGACAGTTCCACCCTAGAAAAAGGATCTGACTGTCTACCCTATATCTGTCTTCCATAATTCTATATATATATCTCAGGTCTCCCCTGAACCTCTGGTAAACATCTCTGAAGCTCTTGGAATGCGAATGTACAAAGCTATGCTCTCTTCATCCTACTGTAGAGGCAAATCCAGAGTTCCTTCTCAATCCTGAGGCAACGTCTCAATTCCAAAGTCCTCTTAGACCTTTTGCATCCACAAATACTGCATGACCCATTGAGTCCGAAGAAGGGTATTGACCCGAAACTTCACTCATTCCTTCTCTCCAGAGATGCTGCCTGTCCGGCTGAGTTACTCCAGCAATGTGTGTCTTGAGTTCTTATCACATTTTATTTATTGATCTGGATTTGGTGCATCTGCAGCCTGTTTTTGTCTTTATGGTGAGTGAAATCTATTAAGAATGGGCAGGTCGATCCCAGGCTGTTAGCTACAGGGAGAGTGTGTACGAAAGATCTTCAGATGCTGGTTTAAATGGAAGAGAGACGCAAAATGCTGGAGTAACTCAGGGGGACAGGCAGCATCTCTGGAAAGAAGGAATGGATGACGTTTCGGGTCGAGACCCTTCTTCAGACTTCTTTAGCTACAGGGAAAGGTTGGATAAATTGACATTGTTTACTCCAGAATATTGGAGGTTGAGGTGAGACCTGATAGAAATAAACAAAATGTTACAGGGAGAAGGTTAGAGAATGGGGTTGAGAGGAAATATAGATCAGCCACAAATGAATGGAGGAGTAGACGCGATGGGCCGAATGGCCTAATTCTGCTTCTATGTTTTATGAACTTATTTTCCATCTTCCTCAACATTCTATAATCTTTCTTCTCTGCTGTTGTCCTTAACTCATTTATTAACCATCAAGTTCCTTGTCTTTTGGGCAATCAGGTTTCTTTTGACTTCAGACATTCTAACCATCATTGTGTGTCTGAAAGTGGCACCACGGGCTGAAACGGGTTTATTTTTGTCTCTCGTCAGGTGAACATGATAGTTCTTGGCAAATACTTGGGAATTCCAAAACCCTTTGGGCCGCTGATCAATGGAGAATGTGCACTGGAAGCTGCAGTGCGCTCAGCATTGGAACCACTTGACCTGAATTGCACCTTCATTGACGATTTCACCTCCTACCACAAATATTCGGGAGAGGTTCACTGTGGTTCCAATGTTCGTCGGAAACCCTTTACTTTCAAGTGGTGGAACATGGAGATATAATCACCAGTTACAGTTCCCACACATAACAAGCATTGCCTTATTTTTCTGTAGCTTTGATAAAAGTGTAACCTGCTGGAAAGTCTGTTATCTAATGACTTGGAACCTGTGCTCATACCTTCTCAGGACGTAGGAAGTTATTTTGTCCAATTGTCTATATCTCATAGCAGTCCCATCAGTCCTATTCTCACACTCATTTAGTCGTACAGCATGGAAATAGGCCCTTTGGCCCAACTAGCCAAACTAGCCCACACAGGCCAACATCATTTCCATTAAGTTTTATCACAGGGTCTGGAAATTAAATAATCAGAGCTGCTGCCCCTTATGCCTGCATCTCAGCACCAAAAAGAAACATTTCTGAGGGTGGAGTTTGACAGCACTCAGGAAGTTGAATGAGTATTTCTTTAGAATTTAGACTTTAGAGATACAGTGTGGAAACAGGCCCTTCAGCCCACTAGGTCTGCGCTGACCAGGGATCACCCCATACACTTGCACTATCCTACAATTTAACAATTTTACCAAAGCCAATTAACCAACAAACCTGTACATTATTGGAGTTTGGGAGGAAACCGAAACACCCGAAGAAACCCCAGGCAGGTCACAAGGAGAATGTACAAACTCCGTACAGACAGCACCACTAGTCAGGATCGAACCCGGGTCTCTGGCGCTGTGAGGCAGCAACTCTACTGCTGTGCCATCATGCCACCTAAGGACTTCTAACATGAATTTCCTTGCAGGTCTGACATGATTTCAGTGTCACACTGTTTACCTCTTTGTGAACTGCCAAGGAATTTAGTTCATGTTGTCCCAAGATTACTCACGTCTGGGACGCCTGGAAATTCCCAGCACAGTGCTAGACTGAGATCTTACAGAGATAGTTCCACTGGTTGTCCTCCATCAATTCTCTCTGCCCAATAATCAATGCACCAAAGAAAAGCACGAGAAGCAGGGGCATGGGTGCCAAAGCACTTGGCCATGTGTGCGTCTCTAAAGTCTAAATCCACACCTCCACTCAGCCAGTGCTCTGATCCCACTAAAGGAAGGTTTAAATGGGTTGTAAATGGTTGAGACTAAAAGTCCCAAGGTGGAAATATCAGCAACGATCAGTCGTGGACCCAGCACATTGAGACGACAGCCAAGGCTCACTAACGTCTCTACTTCCTCAGGAGACTGAGGAAATTCGCCATGTCTACAATGACTCTTACAAACCTCCACACATGCACCATAGAAAGCGTACAGTGGGGCTGCATCACAGCTTGGTTTGGGAACAGCTCTGCCCAAGATCGCAAGAAATTGCAGAAAGTCATGGATGTAGCCCAGTCCGTCACAGAGATCAGACTCCCCATCATTGACTCCATCTTCCCTTCATTCTGTCTTGGAAAAGCAGCCAACATTATCAAAGACCTGTCCCACCTCGGCCATTCCTTCTTGTCCCCGCTCCCATTGGGCAGAAGGTAGAACCTTAAAGCGCGTACCACCAGATTCAGGAACAGCTTCTTTCCGTCTGTTGTCGAGCTTCTGAACATTCCTTCCATAAACTAGGGTATTGTCCGATTCACCATTGCGGACATTAGACTTTTTCTGGAACTGTGCTGTAATGCTGAGAATTATATGATTCTTTGTAATTTGATTATATTATAATGCCTCTATTGCTTGCATTTATGCTTTAGTTGTAGTGTTTATTTAGCTTAATAAACTTATCAATGAATTGCATTGTGTTGCTCTCTGAGGATTTGATTGGGTTTTTGATTTGGTTCACCCCACCTTGAGTAAAACACAGCACATTGCTGGAAGAACTCAGCAGGTCAGGCAGCGTCTGCGGAGGAAATGGACAGGCAACTTTTTGGATCGGGACCCTTCTTTCGGCCGATTATATCTGCACTCCCTTGTATTGTCCCGCCTTGGACAGGTTCAGGCTGTAGATGCAAGAGCAATTCAGTGACAGATTTGGCACCTGTTAGAACATGCTATTTAATAACGCATGGAGTCCAGCGTTAAGTTTATGGCTTCTTTATTCACAACTTACATGTGTTGAAAATCTCAAATTCCTAGGAATTAATATCACTAACTTCTCCTGGGCCAATATTGAAGCAACAACCAAGAAAGCACACCAACGCCTCTGGTTCCTGAGAAAGCTTAGGAAGTTTGGCGTCCCCTACAACTCTCACCAACTTCTACAGATGCACCAGAAAAAGCATTTTATCAGGATGCATCACAGCTTGGTTTTGGAACAACTCCGAAGATAGCAAGAAATTGTAGCGAATTGTGGATGCAGCTCAGACCATCACACAAACCAACCTCCCTTCCATTGACTCAATTTACACCTTGCGCTGCCTTGGCAAGGCTAGCAGCATGATAAAGGACAAGTCACACCCTGGCCACTCCCGCTTCTCCCCTCTCTTATCGGGCAAAAGGTACAGAAGTGTGAAAACACACACCTCCAGATCCAGGGACAGTTTTTTCCAGCTATTATCAGGCAACTGAATTATCCTACCACAACCGGAGAGCAGTGCTGAACTACTATCTACCTCTTTGGTGACCCTTGGACTATCATTTATCGGACTTGTCTTTCTGCTGACTGGGTCGCACGCAACAAAGTGACAACTAAACTAAATGTCTTCAGAAAAGAGGAGACACATCTACCAACAGTAACGCACAAGCTTATTATATCCACACCCTCATTTGACTGTTTCTCAGCGACCCACACCCACTACCTGGGTCGTGTTTCTTCCCTGTTGGTTCTGCTCCCTGGGAGGTCAGTTGGCATTACCTCATTACATTGGTCCAAATAAAAGGGTACGGTTTACACTGACCCGAGTTAGTTTTAAGCAATTATAACCAGGACAGACTAATTGCTGAGCTCTGGTTACTCCAGTTCACTCATTGTTTTTTGCCCTGAATCTAGTTTCTGGCAAATTCATTTCAGCAATTCTGAGACCCCGATAGCACCCAATGCCAGGCCTGATATGGAAAATGTGCAAGGGTGGCAAAGTTTATGCCTTACAACGCCAGAGACCAGTGTTCAATTCTGACTATAGGTGCTGTCTGTACGATGTTTTCCACTGTACCTCGGTACACGTGACAATAAACTAAACTGAACTGAGTTTGTACGTTATCCCCATAACCATGTGGGTTTTCTCCAGGCGCTCTGGTGTCCTCCAACACTCTAAAGACTTACTGGTTTGTAGGTTAATTGGCTTCAGTAATATTGTCCCTAGTATGTAAGATCCCAGGATCGCTGGTCGGTGTGGACTCGGTGGGCCGAAGGGCCTGTTTCTACACTGTATCTCTAAAAATCACAGCAATTGGGAGAAGCATCGTCCTATTAGGGAGGCTGAGGAATAGGAGTTACTTCTGCAGAGATAATGATACAGGGAGTTTTATGTAGAAGCTTCAGTTCCCTCACAAGGAAGCAAGGCGGCAGGACTTTCATATGTGGATATGACAGTGGTGTTTCGCGACTTTTAGATAGGCACATGGATATGGAGGGAATGGAGGGATATGAATCATGTGCAGGTAGGGGAGATTAGTTTAACTTAAAATCATGTTTGGCATGGTCATTTCAGCCAAAGGGCCGTTCCGTACTGTTCTATCCAGGAGATATGAAAGTTTCCTTGGGAACTCTAGCTATGATGCAGTGGTTTGAAGCATCTGAAAAAATACTTTTAAATTCACTCTCCAAAGGCAGCAAGTCTTTTAATCAACAGTAACTTGGGATGATACCCAACCACACACACGGGCAGCTGCAGGTGTTGAAGTGGTTATACGCTCCAGAGGGAGGAGCACCAAGAAGCATTTGCTGACAGATTGTGGCTTTTTACAGTGAAATACAGAGGTGGATTTGATTGGAATCAATTGTCAGGAGACAATCTCCATGTTAGTCAAGAACTTTGACAACATGCAAAGAACCTGCTGTGAATGAAGCCATGGAAGGACACAAAGTACTGGAATAACTCAGCGGGTCAGGCAGCATCTCCGGAGAACATGGATAGGTGACGTTTCGGGTCGAGATCCTTCTTCACACCATCAGTCTGAAGCCATGTTGGCTTCTGACTTGGGAGACCCAGTTATGGTAGACATTCCTGCATTGAGAAAGTTGTCCATACAACGGGGGGGGGGGGGACAAACTGGCTAAGGCTTTAAAGAAAGAAAGAAATAATAAATAATACATAATAAATAAATAATTTTATTTGTCATATGTAGGTTGGCACAGGGTTAACGGTACAATGAAATGTATTTGACAAGACAACGGGTCACCTCAGCAGTATTCCAAGGATAAATAAGATTTTTTTAATGACATTAGTACGGTAAAAAGACAATATTAAAAATAATCAACATATATGATTTGAAATGTGTTTATGAGTTCAGAAGCCTGATGGCCTGAAGGTAGAAACTGTTCTTAAGTCTGGTGGTACACGCAGCCATACTCCTGTACCGTCTGCCTGACGGTAACAAGAACAGCCTGTGTGCTGGGTGGCTGTGGTCTTTGATGATGCTGCGTGCCTCCCGCAGAAATTGAGTTGCAGTCTCCGTCAGACGTGTTTAGTCCTTGAGAATGATTATCAGGAAGGAAGATCCATGAAGGAGAAGTCAAACAAATATCCATGGAGAAGTGGAAATAAGAAATATGTGAAATGACAGAAAGAGAATGTGTAAATTGTGGCAAGAACAGAGGCAATGGCTTAGCATTATTGGTCAAACGGGTTTTATAGTCTCAAATACTTACTCTGGCTGCTTAATCCATCACCCTCTGTGTGAAAAAGTCACTCCATATGTTATTATTATACCTTTACCCTCTCGTTGACGATTCCACAACCCTTGGAAAAAGGTTCTGTACATTCACCCTATCTATTTCCCTCCTGGTTTTATACACCGCTGTGCGATAACCCTTCAGCTTCCAGTACTCCAAGGAATAATGCCCCAGCCTGCCCAACCTCTCAATAACTCAATCCATCGAGTTCTGGCAATATCCTCATAAACTATTTCTGCACCCTTCCCAGCTTAATGGTATCATTCCTAAAACATGGTGACCAAAACTGAACACAATACTCCAAGCACAAACTCACCGAGTTCCAGATCGAAGAGCAAAAAGATTGGAGATTGAAGTTTTAATTGATACAAGTGGACCCGTTGGGCCCAAACCTCTCCTGCATTGGTGCAACACCCTCTCCCCCCTCATCACCCCTTATCCTCCCTCCTCCCCCTCCTATCACTAGGAGATAGATTTAAACTTTAAAATATGAATAACTTAAAAAATATAACACCGATTTCAATGAAACCTCTTCCATTAGCACCAAAGGGACGATGGTGAGTAAGGTGGGCCTAAAGTTGTCGCACTATCGTGTACCGTTTTGGCTCTGGTTCAGGAACGAACAAACAAACAAACAAGAGTTTTAATATATAGATAGGGGCACTTGAATATACGCGCGGTGGGGCCAATAATTTAAGGGATTCTTTTGAGGGTCTGCAAGGGCAGAAGCAGCGAGCGCTGGAGGTCGGCGACCCGCCGGGGCCTGAGGGCGACGGGCCCAGGGAGCAGTGCTCGACGGCCTTGGAGAAGACGGTGGAAGACGAGGAGCGTCGAGCCCGAAGAGGAGCCGGGGAGAGGCTGATCGGCAGCGAGAGCTGGGCTGGGAGCTGGGCTGGGAGCTGAGGCGGAGGACCAGGCCATGGCTCTGCCCGGCGGCCCCAGCCACGAGGTGTTGAGCGCCGGCCAAGTGAAAGCGGAGCCCAGTTGACGGAGAGGGCGAGCGGGGAGAAGGGGTGGAGGGCCAGCAGGAGCGGTGAGGGGCCGAAGAGCCGCTGGAAGCGAGGCACAGTGTAGGGAGGAGTGTGGAGCGCATGAACGAGGAGAGGTGTCGGGACGCTCGGAGCACCGGGAGGGAGTCGGAGACGCGCTGATGGGAGAAGACCAGCCGGAGGGTCCGGGGAAAGCCGGGCTGCAGCAAAGGGTTCAGGGAGGGATGGAGAGAGAGGATGGGGAGGGATGGAGAGAGAGGATGAGGGAGGGATGGAGAGAGGGGATGGAGAGAGAGGATGAGGGAGGGGATGGAGAGAGGGGATGGAGAGAGGGGATGGAGAGAGGGGATGGAGAGAGGGGATGAGGGAGGGGATGGAGAGAGGGGATGGAGAGAGGGGATGGAGAGAGGGGATGGAGGGAGGGGATGGAGGGAGGGGATGGAGGGAGAGGATGGGGGAGGGACGGAGAGAGAGGATGGGGGAGGGATGGAGAGAGAGGACGAGGGAGGGGATGGAGAGAGGATATGGGATGGAGAGGGGTTTTGTTGGGACCACTCACTGCCTTCAGATCTCATCACATCCTTAACATCAATGCGACATTAGACCAAGAATGACATTAATGGAGAACAGCTGCTGCTGCTGCAATCAGGAACAAAGAACTCAGTGGGTCGAACTTCATCTGTGGAGGGAAAGGAATGGTGGAGGTTTCGGGCAGAAGCCAAGCTGAATCATAACTTGTCCAAAGGAAGGTGTTTTTGGTTGTTGCAGATGAATTAAAATTCTGTGTCTCACCGCAAACCCGACTTCAAGAGTCTGAAGAAGGGTCTGGACCTGAAACATCACCCATCCCTTCACTCCAGAGATGTTGCCTGTCCCGCTGAGTTACTCCAGCATTTCGTGTCTGTCTTCATGACCTTCACGCAGCCAGGCTTGGAGGCTGAGCTGCCCTTGGGCCGAGGCCTGAAGCCCGGGACAACAACACCGGGCGCCTCACGAATCATCGCTGCGATGGAGAGGAACTTATTATTGGAAAGAGCCGGGCCTCTCACCTGTCGGCAGGCCGCCCGCCAGGGCAGCAAGGCGCCGCTTCTCCTCAGGCTCGCCGCCGCCATCTTAAGCTGGAAACGTCTAGAAGCGTCTCGGGCGCCAGTCAGCTCCGGCCTCGCAGTCAGTCAGCAGCCGGCGGGGCCGTGTGTGTGTGGAGCAGCTCCGGCGTCAGTTAGTCAGTCAGCAGCCGGCGGGGATGTATGAGGAGAAGCTTCGGCGTCAGTTAGTCATCAGCCGGCGGGGCCGCGTGTGTGTGGAGCAACTCCGGCCCAAACCCAAACCCAGGCCGCCTCAGGTATCCGTTAAACTTGTCGGGGTAGTCCAAGGGGCAGGGTCCTGGCTGTGTGTGTGTGTGTGTGTGTGCGCGCACCACCCACTTCTTATTACTGTATCTGGTGGCTGGATGCCAATAGCTTGTCCTAATGGAGGGGAAAAACCTACCAAGAACCACGACTCACAAATACATTGCAACAGACGTGCATTGTTGTCTATTTAAAGTACAATATAAAGCTGGAGATACTGCAGGTTTGGCAGCATCTCTAGAAATTAAACTAAAGAACCGAGTAAAACTAAACGAAAGAATCGATATAAACTAAACCAAATAAACCCAGGCTCACCGCCGCCGCCGCCATCTTGAGCAGCAGGGCTGGAAACGTCTAGAAGCGTCTCGGGCGTCGGCTGGGAGACATCATCAGATCAACACAAAATGCTGCAGTAACTCAGCAAGGTCAGGCAAACAACATCATCTCTGGAGAAAAGGATATTGTTATAATTTTCCATTCTCTTTCTCCTGAGACGCTGCCTGGTCCACTGAGTTACTCCAGCATTTTGTGCCTGTCTTCGGTGTAAACCAGCACCTGCAGTTCCTTCCAACACAGATTCTCCATCAGAACTGGGAGATAGAGAAAATTCTGAATCCCACCATCTCTCGCTCTCTTTCTCACTTTCATAGAGTTACAGAGCATAGAAACAGACCCTTCGGCCCAACTTGTCCATGCCAACCAAGATCCCTCGTCTAGTCCCACCTGCCCATCTTTCCCCATATGACCTTTCCTATCCATAACCTTGTGACATCTTTTGAAACTATGTCAGAATCAGAATAACCTTTATCGTCATCCAAAAAAACAAATCTTTTGGACGAAATTCTGTTACCCACAGTCCACCAATAAGAGCAATAAAAATAAGCAATAACAAACACAATCACAAACCAACACAAAACAAAAAAAAAGAAACATCCTTCACAGTGAGTCTCCTCCAGTCACCTCCTCACTGTGATGGAAGGCCAGAATGTCTTTTCTCTTCCCCTGCCATCTTCTCCCGCGGTCAGGCTGTGGAACCTGCCACCTCGGGCGGTCGGTGTTCTCGACATTGAAGCCCCCGCCGGTCGGAGAAAGTCCCGCGGCCGGTTACAGGCCGCGCCGGACGGTGAAAGGTCCGCAGCGGGCGGACCCAAGCCCCGCGATTTGGGGCGGGAGAAGACACTGCGGCTGCACGTCAGGGAGGTCGTGGCTCCCGACATTGAAGCCCCCGCCGGGCAGAGAAAATCCCGTGGCCTATTCCAGGCCGCGTCGGACGGTGAAAGGTCTACAGCGGCTGACCCAAGCCCGCGATTCGGGGCGGGTGTAGCCGCTGCCGGAGCTCCCGATGTCGGCCCCCACTCAGGGGCCAGCGAACTTCCGATGTCCACGCGGCCCTCGGCCGAAGTCTCCAGAGCCTCCGAAGACGAGTCGCAGCTGCACTCGCAGCGCCACCACAGCCTCGGAAGGCAGCCAGCTCCGCTGGTGGTGAGTACAGTCCGCGGGGTCTGCGAACCAGAGCCCAAGGTGGTCCCAGCTGGAGATCACCAGCTCCAGGTGTTTGGCCGATGGTAGGCCGCAGCGGGAACGGAGACACGACCCAGAAAAAAAAGATCGGATCTCCGTTCGGAAGAGACAATTTTTCAGTTCCCCCCCACCCCACATAGTACACAACCACAAAAAACACTACATCACATCTAAACACTACAATTAAGACATAAAACAACAAAAAACATAAAAGACAAACGGACTGCAGGTAAGCCGCAGCTGCTGCGCATGTGACATGCCAGTTGAGAACAGGAACTACTGACATTGTGTGACCAGGAGCAGTCTGCAGTACAGACGCAGATTAAAAGCCATTAAGTTGAAAGTTATTAAACTGAACCATGACACAAAGTGGTGACTTTGTTCTTTTTTCATTTTGGACTTTGCAACTACAAAACATAACAGCAGTTATAATTCTTATGATAACCAACAAGTCCTAAACATTCTTTAATCAGTTACTGAGGACTCAGGAAAGAGACAAAAGGCTGGAGCAACTCAACGGGCCAGCAGCCCCTCTGGAGAAAAGGAATAGATGACATTTCAGGTCGAGACCCTTCTTCAGACTCAAGACTGAGGACTCAAATGTTCAACAAAAGACTGACTTTGTTTTGTTGCTAAAGTTTAAATTTAGTTTTAGTTCAGAAGTACAGCGATCACCCTACACTAGTTCTATCCTTCACACAAGGGGCAATTTAGAGGCCAATTAATCTACTAATAAACCTGCACAGCTATATGCCAGTGAAAACGAGTGAGTAACCACACTAGATTAAAATGCATGTAACCGATTGAGTCTGCTTTTTCCAGTCAGGTACATTTGGAAATGCAACCCTACACGCATCACATCAGACATGGCTGCAATGAATACATTGGTTCCAGCAGCACTCATGGACTGGGAGGCCTCTGATATAGTGAATGCCTTTGCTAGATTTAGACAGAAATATAAACAGTGTTAAAGGATACTAGTGAGAGATACTTCTCTGGACAGGAGTGAAGGGACTAGAGTTGTACAACAGCTGGACATTTGAGCAAGAGGAGGATAGAGAGAAGACAAAATCTCTCTTAGATATGTTTGAGCAACATCTTTGTAGGAGCCATTTGTGTTTACTAGTTGTTTTAGCATATTATATTATTTTGTATCTTGCTTTATTATTTTTGGACACTTGGGGGTTGTCATGAGATGAATACATATCTGGGCATAATGTACTGAGCTACGGTACTGTTTTATATCTAAGACTGGAAAACGATAGCAAAGAAGTGCATATTGCATTCATAATGGGAAAATCCAGAGTGGCACCATTATAACAGATGACGAATGGAGCTTACAGCTGCAGTCCTAGCTGTCAGAGTTGATACAAGGTTGCAAAAAGAATTACAGCCTCAACTGGACAAATCCATCTGGACCGAGAGCACAATGGTGCTTAAGTACATCAACAACGAAACTAAACGCTTTCAAACATTTGTAGCAAACAGAATCTCTTTTATAAGGGATGCTACTGATGTATCACCTCGGAGATATGTTAGCACAAAGGAGAATTCTGCAGATGAAGCATCTAGAGGACTTACAGCAGACTGCTTCTTAAGCTGTAATAGATGGATCAAAGGACCAGAATTTCTCTAAGTCAGACAGAGAATGGTCAAAACCTCACTTGGAATCTGCAATCCCTGCCAATGATCCAGAAATCAAGCAAGACATTACAATGAACGTCATTGTCAACGATCCATTGAACTCCACAAGCTCTCTGATCACCTATTTCTCATCATGGAGGAAACTGAAGACTGCCGGAGCTTGGCTTCTTAAAGTAAAAACAATACTCTTGCAGCTGACTTGAAAGAGAAAGGAAATGGGCGGCACGGTAGCGCAGCGGTAGAGTTGCTGCTTTACAGCGAATGCAGCGCCGGAGACTCAGGTTCGATCCTGACTACGGGTGCTGCACTGTAAGGAGTTTGTACGTTCTCCCCGTGACCTGCGTGGGTTTACTCCGAGATCTTCGGTTTCCTCCCACACTCCAAAGACGTACAGGTATGTAGGTTAATTGGCTGGGTAAATGTAAAAAAAAATTAAAAAAATTGTCCCTAGTGGGTGTAGGATAGTGTTAATGTACGGGGATCACTGGGCGGCACGGACTTGGAGGGCCGAAAAGGCCTGTTTCCGGCTGTATGTATATGATATGAAATTCAGACTGCTGTGAGTAGCCTTGAAAAGGATCCTGGCAAACTGAAAGAGAAGGTTGAAAAGGTGATGCAAGCCTTTAAAGCAACACTCCGCTGTCAATGTTTACATCCAGAAGATCTTTCTCAAGCAGAAAGCGCAATCACCTCTTTCAGTCAAAGACAAAGATTCAAGAAGAACTATCAGCACTAGAAGGCGGTGGTATACCATCAAAAGAAGCAGTCATTTATATAAACTGGATCCAGTGCGGAATGATGGACTTCTGAAAGTAGGCGGCCGCCTGAATAGACTAGCGATGCCTGAAGAGGCTAAACATCCTATTATTCTCTCGAAGGACCTTCACATATCAACACTACTGTTATGACACATCCTTGAACAGCTCGGTCATGGAGGAAGAAATCATATGCTGTCTCTCCTCTGTAAAAGATACTGGATTATCAAAGCTAATTCCGCTGCAAGGAAAATCAATACAGAATGTGTTGTATGTAAATGACAGCGGGGAAGAGTTGGGGAACAAAAGATGGCAGATTTGCCCCTGGTGAGAATTCTACCAGACAAGCCCCCATTTACAGATGTAGGAGTAGACTACTTCGGTCCTATAAAGTCAAAAGAGGACGAAGTTTTGTTAAAAGGTATGGTGTAATCTTCACCTGCATGGCAAGCAGGGCAGGACATCTTGAGGATATATATACACTTGACACAGACTCCTGCATCAATGCATTACGAACATTCATTTGTCGACGAGGTCAAGTTTCATCTTTAAGATCAGACAATGGCACAAATTTCATCGCAGCGGAAAGAGAATTGAGAGAAGCATTAAATACCTTGAATCAGAACAAGATCCAGGATGCTATGCTTCAGCAAGGGATAAGGTGGCACTTTAACACTCCATCAGGATCCCATCACGGCAGTGTTTGGGAACGATTAATCTGCATGGTTCGTAATGTGCTGCACTCTGTTCTTAGCCAACAAGTTCTCTTTCCGCTGCGATGAAATTTGTGCCATTGTCTGATCTTAAAGATGAAACTTGACCTGGTCAACAAATTAATCTTTGTAATGCATTGATGCAGGAGTCTATGTCAAGTGTATCTGCATCCTTTAATTTATGAAGTTGAAGCAATTTTAAATGATCGACCCATTACCAAGAATTCTGATGATCCAATGGACCTGGAAGCACTCACGCCAAACCATCTTCTTCAGTTGAAAGGCAAGCCTATACTACCACCTGGGCTCTTTGTAAAGATGGAGACAGGTACAATATTACAATATTTGGAAACGGTGGATACAAGAATACTTGCCTCAGATCCAAGAGCGACAATGATGGTCAAAGGTGAAAAAAGGCTTTGCTAAAGGTGACATCGTTCTGGTGGCTGATTCCACTGCCCCGCGAGGCTCCTGGCTAATGGGCAGAAAATTGGAGACCGTACCATATGCACAAGGTCTTGTGCGCACAGTTCGACTTCAGACTAAGAGCAACATCTTGGAAAGACCGATAACGAAAATATGTCTGCTCCTAGAAGCTGATATCTGAGTACAGCAAAGACTGGTGGCCTTAAAGATTGAAGAAACACTAAAGTAGATTAGATGCCAACATATAGTCCATGCTTTATTTTGATTATGTGTGAAGTTTTTATGACTCCTTTTAATGTTTATTAGTAATTATTTCATGATATATGTGTAGGAGCCATTTGTGTTTACTAGCTGTTTTAGCATATTTTATTATTTTGTAGCTTGCTGTATTATTTTTGGACACTTGGGGGTTGCCATGAGATGAATACATATGGCGTAACGTACAGGGAGGCGCCAGAACTAGGTACTATCTGGGAATGCAGAGACGGGATGCTTCAGAGAAGGAGGAGCGTGGCAAGATATAGTTCCTCAGACCTATGATGAGAGATAAGCTTGGATAAATACAAATCTGTTTGTATTACTACTTCAATAAATGACTAATTAAACTGAAACATCTTTAAGATCTCTGATGTTGGTTTGCGTGAAGATCGATCATTCCAGCCTTCGTGAAGTGGTGGCAAGCGGAGAGGACTTTATCGTAAGGACTGAAATTGCCACTACAACCTTGAACCGAAGACCCGCGATCGCATACATCACTACTCTTTTCTTGGGTTAATGATGAATCTGTGGATGACTACCTCACAAAGCTGAAGAACATTGCATTGAAATGTAAGTTCGGAGATACACAAGAGGTGTATGACATTGTCCTTGACCAATTCATATGGGGAACAATCTACAAAGACGTCCAGAGGTCTCATCGAAAGGGACAGAAGGGATCCGGTTATCAGGCGACTGACCTATCCTACTACAACAAGAGAGCAGTCCTGAACTGCTATCTACTTCATTGGAGACCCTCGGTTTATCTTTGATTGGACTTTACTGGCTTTACCTTGCATTAAACGTTATTTATGTATCTGTGGATGACTCAATGGTAATCATGTATTGTCTTTCCACACACAACAAAAGCTTTTCTCTGTACCTTGGTACACGTGACAATAAACTAAACTTAACTAAAGAAGTTGACCCACCAAGATGCCATTGACTTTGCACAAGGGCATGAAGCTACAAAGAGACAAATGTCTCTTATAGGCAGGAGAGTGGATGCAGTGAAGGTCTATATACAATACAGACCAAAACATCCTGAGCTGACATGAAATCACCTGCTGAGCTACTGAATGGCAGAAAGAACAAAATAACCCAGCCAAGCAAAATACACCTTCCACAAGACCAGGAGGAAGTACGACAACCACTGACTGATGCTCAAACTGAAGGAAGCCAGTACTTCAACAGACATGCCAAAACATTGCCAGAACTGTTGAGACAACAGCAGTTAGTCTGAGTCTTGGATCATCAAGACAGAATTTACAATGAATCAATGTAGAATTTAGATATAATTCAATTACTATACAGTCTTGGATTAAGAAACAGTATACCATAATACATAATCTAAAACAGCTTTGTATTGATAAAAAGGCAACAATATTGACCTGTGTGGAGGAAGAAACTGCAGATGCTGTTTTAAACCATAGATAGTCACAAAAAGCTGGAGTAACTCACTGGGACAGGCAGCATCTCTGGAGATAAGGATGTTTCGGGTCGAGACCATTCAGACTGGTTAAGGATAAGGGAAACGAGAGATATAGACGATGATGTAGAGAGATCAAGAACAATGATTGAAAGAGCAAAAAAGTGAAGATGATAAAGGAAACAGGCCATTGTTAGCTGTTGAGTGAAAAAGAGAAGCGAGTGCGACTTAGGTGGGGGCGGGATAGAGAGAGGGAATGCCGGGGTTACCTGAAGTTAGAGAAATCAATATTCATATCCCTGGGCTGTAAGCTGCCCAAGCGAAATATGAGATGCTGTTCCTCCAATTTGCGTTTAGCCTCACTCTGACAATGGAGGAGACCTAGGACAGAATGACCTTGCAGTCCATGGAGTGGACGGGATCATTGTGAACACGAGTTTCATTGGTCGAAACTGGCAACACTGGGAATATTTCGAAACTGATCAGAAATGAATAAATTGTTAGAGGAAATACAAAAGAATTGGAATATACATATGGCATTCAACCATTAGGTGCCACTGTGGCAGATAAAGTGAGCCTTGTCCAATTACCAAATGTTAGTGGCTTGTAGTGAGGTGGACTATTCCACCTTTTGCAAATAACCAGATAGAATCAGAAGTATTTTGACCCCTCACTGCTTGTACTATCTGTCATGTACAAAGTAGCTTGTCTTTGTTTGTATAGATTTCATTGTCTGGGTCTCTTTTTAAAATGCATTCACTATTAAATAAATTGTTTCAAACAATTTTCAGACCCAACCAAATAATAACAGGACACCTCCTACCTACCAACGAGTAACATTCCTGAAACCCATTTGTAATGCAATCTATTTGCAAGAGGGATCAGTTTGCATTTGCAAAGACACTGAGAGGTAAGAAAAAATGTTTTTGTGTAAGTACCTGTAAGAATATGATATATTTAATAAAGCACAAAATAAAATACAATAACAAAATTAATAAAATATACAGTGATAATATTTTTTTCAGTTGTATATGTATAAAACTATGATACTGGAGAGATTTCTTAACATTATTTTTATTTGTATGCAAAAGTGTATTCTGTTTACTTGATGGGAAAGTTTTACTTGTGTGTGGTACTTCATATAGCCATGTAATGCATAATATAAACTTATGGTTCCAGACTTTCTTCAAGTGTTGTAAAATTCAAATTTGTATTTGATTTTTACCCATAATTGGACACGAAAATGTGACATTTTTTTACACATCATAATTCAAGTGAAAATATATACCTATCGTAATGGCCTACATTTGTCTAGACCAAATATTTTTGAGGACGTTTGATATGCCTTTCCAAGCCCGACTTTGCTTGGAGAAAGTAGTTGCACATATTCATGTGGGAGAGCAAAACATATTATGCTCATGTACGTAATTCATCGTGTCCTGAGAGTTACGTACGTAAGATGCCGTTGGCAATTATGAAAAATGAATATATATCGGATCGATATTCATTTGTTTCTATGATGCCCAAGCCAAGTAAAAAAAATACATGTTCCAAAATTCTTAACTCAACATACTTTAAAGCGAAGGAGACATTACTTTATTCTCCGTGTCCAAATCGTTACGCGCATAAGCAGGCATCGTTCACCCGCTGTTTTCATGTCTGGTGGAACTGTCAACTTATAAAAACAATAACATTGCTGTCTGGAACGAAACCGCGGGAAAGTGTAGTGTATCAATTTTCTGCTGACGGTGCTGCAGCCTGATGACCCTTCGTGTCTTCGGAACGTCTGCTGGTTACGTACAGGAGACGTTCAATTGTCCAGCGTAATCTTCCTAATTAAAGCATTTACGCAGCCCATCGGACACAATCCTGTCGGCGTATTGAAAGGTAAGATTTTGTTTGTATTTTAAATGTATTTTGGGGGATATACCAGGATGAATTTTGATGTTTCGTTCGACATGTAGTCCCACATATTGATTTTGGTGTTGTACATATCTAAAGCGATTCTAGATCGCTTGACGTGTCGGTGTATGCACTCATCCACTTTAATTCGTAAAATAAGTAGTGAAACAATTAAGTAATATTTGTACGTGAGGTATCGGGTGTATGACCAAAGTCACATTAAATTCTTGTTTAAATGTATTTGTCAATAGATCTAGGGTAAAACTGCCCATCATCGGCAGGGCTTCGGCACGCCTAGTTACTGCCGCGGCAATGTTTGTGCCGGGTCATACATTGGGCAAACAATGCCGCGGTTGTAAATAAGCGTGCCGATGCCCTGCAGATGATAGCCTGTTTTACCCTAGTGGCCAATCTATGTGAAGTAGCGGGTAGTTCAATATGACCAGTAATACAATCCAAAGACAAGCAATAGTAAGTTCTTGCCACTCATTCACTGTAATATTAAGAAGGTTAATCAGTAGACAACTCCATTTTATATTACATAAATTCATTCTTCCATATTATGAATTGAATTTTACACACTCCATTGTATGCCACATTTTGGTGTCTCGTTACGTACGTGGTATTGCAATCAAACAAACTGTTATCCTAAAACTGGAAAGTATTACTATTTAAAAAGCCAACAGTTGAGAGGAGAACATTGCTCTAAAGTGAATATTAAATGGTTATTTGATGTACTGCATGCAGAAATGGAACTAAACTTAATCTTTCCTTGCGTAGATAAAGTACGTAATGGTGTCCTCTAATCAATCTAGTATTACACAGCCATAATTAGGTTAGAAGTTTACTGTCCAATTTCATTGTGGACCGTCACGGATAGGATGTATAACTACACTTTAATGAATTAGAAAAAAGAAGTTCTACCTTTGCAATCAAATGCCATTGAGACACCATGTTACATATGTTAACAATTGTGTGGTAAATTTTACATTACCTGAAAAGACTACTTGCGGTTGTGGAACTATCTTCTTTCTTTTTGATAGAGTCAGACGGTTGTCAAACTTGTAAATAAATGTGTTTGCGTTGGTTTTTGCAACAATAATTTTTGGGTGTCTATGTCACGTTTCTATGTCCCAGTATCATATTTATATATATATATATCAATTTACATTTAATCATAGTGCTGGATTGCTTATTAGAAATCAGTCTCCTTTAACACACTGTTGAAAATCCGTTCATATTTCTGTCTAAATCTGGTCTGGACTCCCCCAACAGGTTACTGATTGTGGACGATCAGCCATGATCACAATGAATGGCGGTGCTGGCTTGAAGGGCCTAATGGCATCCTCTTGCACCTATTTTCTACGTTTAACATCGGGAACATTTTTCCTGCATTTAGCCTGTCCAATCCTTTAAGAATTTTATATATTTTTCTAAGATCTCCTCTCATCCTTCCAAATTTCAGTGAATACAAGCCCAGTCGACCCATTCTTTCATCATATGTCAGTTCCGCCATCCTGGGAATTAACCTGGTGAACCTACGCTGCACTCCCTCAATAGCAATAATGTCCTTCCTCAAATTAGGAGACCAAAATTGCACACAATACTCCAGGTGCGGTCTAAACAGGGCCCTGTACAACTGCAGCAGGACTCCTTGCTCCTAAACTCAAATTCTCTCGCAATGAAGGCCAACATGCCATTAGCTTTCTTCACTGCCTGCTCTACCTGCATGCTTACTTTCAGTGACTGATTTACAAGCACACCCAGATCTCGTTGCACCTCCCCTTTTCCTAATCTGACATCATTCAAATAATAATCTGCCTTCCTGTTCTTGCCACCAAAGTGGGTAACCTCACATTTATCCACATGATACTGCATCGACCATGCATCTGCCCACTCACCCAACCTATCTAAGTCACCCTGCAGTCTCATAGCATCCTCCTCAAAGCACACACTGCCACCCAGCGTTGTGTCACCCACAAACGTGGAGATGTCACATTTAATTCCCTCATTTAAATCATAATATATATGGTAAATAACTGGGGTCCCAGCACAGAGCCTTGCGGCACCCCACTAGTCACTGCCTGCCATTCTGAAAAGAACCCGTTAATTCTTACCCTTTGTTTCCTGTCTGCCAACCAGTTCTCTATCCATGTCAATACCCACCCCCCAATACCATGTGCTCTAATTTTGTTCACTAATCTGTTGTGTGGGACCTTGTCAAAGGCTTTTTGAAAGTCCAGATACACCACATCCACTGGCTCTCCCTTATCCATTCTACTTGTTACATTCTCAAGCATGATTTCCCCTTAATAAATCCATGCTGACTTTGACCGATTCTATCACTGTTTTCCAAATGCTCTGCCATAACATCTTTAACAATGGCTGAAGCATCTTCCCCACTACCGATATAAGGTTAACTGGTCTATAATTCCCCGTTTTCTCTCTCCCTCCTTTTTTAAAACGTGGAGTTACATTGGCTACTCTCCAGTCCACAGGAACTTCTTGCTTAAGTCCATACTCCACCACCTCCAGTTTAAATTCCATTTGGAATATTTTGGAGGACCAAGAACCAAGAAGAACTGATCCAGAGTCGAGAGAACAATGGAAAATCATCACCGATGCATCCACGATTTCTAGGGCCACCTCCTTGAGTACTCTGGGATGCAGACCATCAGTCCCTGGGGATTTATCTGCCTTCAGTACCAATACTTTCCTGACTAATGTGGATTCCCTTCAGTTTCTCCCTCCCACTAGATCCTCGGTCCCGTAGTATTTCTGGGAGATTGTGTCTTCCTTAGTGAATACCTTTGTTCATCCTTACATTCTCCCTGGTCACGCTCTTATTTTTAACATACGTAGAAAATGCTTGCGATTTTCCTTAATCGGACTCACCAACGACATGTCCTGGCCTCTTTCAGCCCTTCAAATCACCCACTTGAGTTCTTTCCTACTCACTTTATATTTCTCTCAAACCCTGTCTGATGCCACCTTTTTAAACCTGACACACAGTTTTTTTTCTTCTTCCTGACCAAATTTACAACCTCCTTCGTCATCCACAGTTCCCTTATCTTGGCATCCTTATCCCTCCTCCTTACTGGAACATTCTGGAACATCACTTTGATCAGCTGGCCTTTACATGACTCCCACATGTCGACTGTAAACCTAATCAATGACAACTTCTCCCAACTTACCCTCCCTAGACCTATCCCTATTCAAAACAATCTTAAAAACTTATTGGAGTTGGGATTACTATCTCCAAAATGCTTTTCCACTGTAACACCAGTCACCTGGCCAGACTTGTTTCCCAATAAAAGGCCCAGTATGGTCCCTGCTCGGGTCGGACTGTTTAACGAAAACTTCTTGGATACACCTAACACATTCTGCTTCATCTGATCCTCATGCACTGAATAAGTCCCTGTCAATATTGGGGAAGCTAAAGTCACCCACTACAACCCTGTAGATGGAATCAAATTGGAAAAAAAAAGTTTACTAAGGGAAGGCCAAAATGGAATTCATTACCACATAAGGCTGTAGAGGTTAAGACACTGGATATTGTTATGGCAGAGACAGATAGATTCTTGATTAGTGCGGGTGTCAGGGGTTATGGGGAGAAGGCAGGAGAATGGAGTTAGGAGGGAGCGATAGATCAGCTATGATCGAATGGCAGAGTAGACAAATGGACTGAATGGCTTAATTTTGCTCCTAAAATCTTATGAACTATTCATAAAGTATGAAACAGAAATAGGAGGTATATAAATAAGGAAGAGATTAGCTAATGTTAAGACTGCTCCTACAGAGGGTTAGACTGACAATTAACAATGGGAAATTGAGAAAATGTCATATAGATATAAGGTGTGCCAGCACCTTTATTTCCTTAGAGGTTTAAAGAGATTCAGCATTTGGCTGAGTATTCTGACAAGTAACTACAGATGCACTGTAAAAGTATTCTGACTGGTTGCATCATAGCCTGGTATGGCTTTTATACGCACATAAATGCAAGAGGCAAAGATTGGAGGTCTCAGGCCGGTCCATTGTGGGCACTGCCTTCCAAACCATCAGTAGCATCTAGATGAGGCTCTGCCCCAAGAGCTAGACATCTATCACCTACCCCACCACCATACAGCCCATGCCATCCCTCTCACTGCTACCATTGGGCAGGAAGTACAGAACCCTGAAGACCCACAACGACAGGATAAGGAACAGTTACTTTCCCAAGACCATCAGGTTCTTGAACCAACCCACACAACCCTTCTACCTTTTATAAGGATGCATCACAGCATGGTTTAGGAACAGCTCCATCCAAGACTGCAAGAAATTGCAGCAAATTGTGGACGCAGCCCAGGCCATCAGACAAACCAACCCCCCTTCCATTGATTCCATTTACACCTTGCTGCCTTGGCAAGGCCACCAGCATAATCAAGGACGAGTTGCTCTGATTAAAAGATGGGTAATGTTGATCTCTTTGGAGAATCTTTGTAGTGGACCCTTGGCTTCCTCATCGGCAGACCGCAAACAGTGCAGATCTGTAACAACATCTCCTCCTCGACAATCATCAACACAGGCGTATCTCAATGCTGTGCGTTTCACACCAGTGACTGTGTGCCTAAACACTACACAACACGAATAGTGAAAGGCCTGGATAGAGTGAAAGTGGAGAGGATGTTTCCACTAGTGGAGGAGTCTAGGAACAGAGATCACAGCCTCAGCATAGAAGGATGCACCTTTAGAAAGGAGATGAGGAGGAATTTCTTTAGTCAGAGGGTGGTGAATCTATGGAATTCATTGCCACAGAAGGCTGGAGGCCATCAATGGATATTTTTAAGGTGGAGATTGACACATTCTTGATTAATATGGGTGTCAGGAGTTATAGGGAGAAGGCAGGAGAATGGGGTTCAGAGGGATAGATCAGCCATGATTGAATGGCGGAATAGACACGATGGGACGAATAATTCTGCCCATATAACTTATGAACTATGGTCACCTGTTGTATGTTTTTTTAAATCATTATGTTTTTACACTAATGTCTTGATTTTTGCACACAGTCTTCCTGAGTTTAAAATGTCATGTTTAATGTATGTGTACTTAGTTCTTGCATGTCTGAGTGTGTGTGCTTGTGATGCAACTGCAAGCAGGATTTTTTATTGAACTGTAGCTGACTATACTTGGGACAAGACAGTAAACTCAACTTGACAACTTGACTTGCGTGTTTTCGGGATAGATTTTTAAGTCAGCACCTTTAATGCCAAAACAGTTGGCAGACTATACTGGTATCGGTATTGTACAATGAGATAAGATTGCACAATAGCCAAATCTTATTTGTTGCTCGTTCAATTGAATACAAAATGCTGATCTTACTGTAAATGCACACCAAAGTAGCAGTGAGCACATTATTTAAACTGAAATTTACATTAAAGTTGAAAGAGAGATAATAGATCCCAAACCAGGATTTGAAACTCAAATCAAGGTATTCTGAGAACAAGAAAGCAAAACTAGCTAAAGGCAAATTAGAGTAAGGGAAATTTTCATTCAAGATGCAGTGATAGGCATTTGAGATTTCTTTGAATATAGAGAAAAGATTCATTTTCATAAGAAATAATTCCAAGAAGCTCTACCATCACGGTGAACAAAAAGGGTTAAAGATAATCAAGAATCTGTCAATCTCCGCCTTAAAAATATCCATCAGGTCAGCGAGTCCTTGTGTGCGATTTACATTAGGATATTGTGTGCCAAAAAGCAAAGAATTAACAAAGCCAAATCCTCTTTGTTGCTTGGTCAATTGCATACAAAATGGGAAGACCAGGTTTCAGTTATATAGGGTGATGGTGAAATCTAAAGCAAAGGGTTTTAAGTACATTCTGGTCACAGTTGATATGTTCTCCAGATGGGTGGAAGCGCACCCCACTTAGAAGGATGATGCAAGGACAGTGGTAAATATTTTAATGAAAGAAATAATACCTAGATTCGGAATACCCACGGGAATAAAAAGTGACAGAGGAACTCATTTCACCAGTAAATTAATTCATAGCCTGACTGAGGCTCTTGGGTTCCAGTGGAAATTACACATACCATATCAACAACAGTCCTCTCAGGTGGAGAGAGTAAATGGGGAAATAAAAGCTACTTTGGCCAAAGTATGCCAGCAAAATAGGTTGCGGTGGCCAGACGCCATGCCCATAGTAATGTATGCCCATAGAAATCAGAAAAATAGAAACACGAGCCTAACACCTCACGAGATATTCATGGGGCGACAAATGACAACAGGAACCCGGCCCCTCATGACTCCTGAAAAGGTAACATTGATATGGAATGATGAAAAGTCTAAGATATGCTCAAGCCATTTGTGAAACAGCTAGCAAAATGTATGAAAAAGTAAAGCTGGCACAGTTATGAGAAACAAGATGAAGGCAAAAATAAAAAGGACTGGTTTCAACCAGATTATAATCGGACACGTATGCCTCTATTTGTGCGCCTAATTAATGAAACTATAATATGTGTTGATCATAAAAATTGACAAGGAGGGAAACGTAGAAGAAAAAATTAAAATCTTCATTTACTTAATTTTGATCAGAATTAAACTTGGTAACGAAAGGGTGTGCGAGCGTGGCAATTGGCATCTCTTGTTAACCAGGTGCAGAAGAAGATCATGGGAATTTGTCAAAACAAGTTTCAGACACGTTAATTCTTGTCTGAGAATGCGTAGCATTGATAAATAAGGCATGCACATAGATAAGGAAGCCTGTTCTCATGTGGAAACTTAATTAATTCTGGAGCGCTCTAGTGGCTAATGGAATCAAGGGATATGGGGGAATGCAGGCACGGGTTATTGATTGTGGGCGATCAGCCATGATCACAATGAAAGGTGGTGCTGGCTCGAAGGGCCGAATGGCCTCCTCCTGCACCTATTTTCTATGTTTCTATGTAATTATATAATTATAGTGTGCAAAATTCAAGCACATGGTATTGGGGGTAGGGTGTTGACATGGATAGAGAACTGGTTGGCAGACAGGAAGCAAAGAGTAGGAATTAACAAGTCATTTTCATAATGGCAGGCAGTGACTAGTGGGGTGCCGCAAGGCTCGATGCTGGGACCCCAGTCATTTACAATATATATTAACGATTTAGACGAGGGAATTAAGTGTGACTTCTCCAAGTTTGCGGATGACACAAAGCTGGGTGGCAGTGTGAGCAGCGAGGAGGATGCTATGAGAATGCAGCGCTGCCGTCGCAGCTGCGGCTTGCCTGCAGTCCGTCTGTCTTTTGTGTTTTTTGTTGTTTTTGTATGAATTGTAGTTTTAATATGGTGTAGTGTTTGTATGTTATGTTTGGGGGGGGGGGGGGGTGGGAGGGAACGGGAACTGTAAAATTCTCTCTCCCGAACGGAGACGCGACCTTTGTTTCTGTGTCGTGCCTCCGTTTCCGCTGCGGCCTACCACCGGCCATGCACCTGGGACCGGCGGGCTCCACCTACCACCGGCCATGCACCTGGGACCACCTGGGGCTCTGGTTCGCAGAGCCCGCGGCCTGGACTCACCACCTGCGGCGCTGGCTGCCTGCGGATGCTACGGGAGCGGCTGCGATTCGTCTCCGGAGGCTCCGGCGCGGGCCGCGTGGACGTCGGAAGCCCGCAGGCCCCTGGATGGGGGCCGACATCGGGAGCTCCGGCAGCGGCAGAGGCAACGTGTTCGCCCGCCCCGAATCGCGGGGCTTGGGTCGGCCCGCCGCGGACCTTTCACCGTCCGGCGCGGCCTGAAATAGGCCGTTGACCTTTCACCGCCCAGCGGCGGCTTCAATATCGGGAGCCCCGACCGCCCCGACGTGGCAAATCCAACAGCCTGACCGCGGGAGAAGACGGCAGGGAAGAGAAAAAGACATTTTGGCCTTCCATCACAGTGAGGAGGGACTGGAGGAGACTCACTGTGATGGATGTTTCTTTTTGTTTGGTGTTAGTTGTGATTGTATGTGTTATTGCATTTTTATTGATTATTCTTATTGGTCTTATTGTTTAACTGCGGGTAATGTTTCATTTCACTACACATTTATGTGTATGTGACAAATAAACGACTATTGACTATTGGATAGGTTGGGTGAGTGGGGCAGATGCATGGCAGATGCAGTATAATGTGGATCAATGTGAGGTTATCCACTTTGGTGGCAAGAACAGGAAGGCAGATTGTTATCTGAATGGTGTCAGATTAGGAAAAGGGGAGGTGCATCGTGACCTGGGTGTGCTTGTACATCAGTCACTGAAAGTAAGCATGCAGGTAGAGCAGGCAGTGAAGAAAGCTAATAGCATGTTGGCCTTCATTGCAAGAGGATTTGCGTTTAGGAGCAAGGAGGTGCTACTGCAGTTGTACAGGGCCCTGGTGAGACCTCACCTGGAGTATTTATTGTGTGCAATTTTGGTCTCCTAATTTGAGGAAGGACATTATTGCTATTGAGGGAGTGCAGCGTAGGTTCACTAGGTTAATTCCTGGGATGATGGGATTGACAACTGGTGAAAGAATGGGTTGACTGGGCTTGTATTCACTGGAATTTAGAATGAGAGGAGATCTTGTAGAAACATATAAAATTCTTAAAGAATTGGATAGGCTAGATGCAGAAAAAATGTTTCTGATGTTGGGGGAGTCCAGAACCAGGGGTCAGAGTTTAAGAATAAGGAGTAGGCCATTTAGGACTGAGATGAGGAAAAACCTTTTCACCCAGAGAGTTGTGAATCTGTGGAATTCTCTGCCACAGAAGGCAGTGGCGGCCAATTCACTGGATGTTTTTAAGAGGGAGTTAGATTTAACAGAAATCAAGGTATATGGGGAAAAAGCAGGAATGGGGTACTGATTTTGCCTGATCAGCCATGATTTATCATGGGGATTTATCTGCCTTCAGTACCAACACTTTCCTGACTAATGTGGATTCCCTTCAGTTTCTCCCTCCCACTAGATCCTCGGTCCCGTAGTATTTCTGGGAGATTGTGTCTTCCTTAGTGAATGCCTTTGTTCATCCTTACATTCTCCCTGGTCACTCTCTTATTTTTAACATACGTAGAAAAAGCTTGCGATTTTCCTTAATCGGACTCACCAACGACATGTCCTGGCCTCTTTCAGCCCTTCAAATCACCCACTTCCGAGTTCTTTCCTACTCACTTTATATTTCTCTCAAACCCTGTCTGATGCCACCTTTTTAAACCTGACACACAGTTTTTGTTTCTTCCTGACCAAATTTACAACCTCCTTCGTCATCCACAGTTCCCTTATCTTGGCATCCTTATCCCTCCTCCTTACTGGAACATTCTGATCCTGCACTTTGATCAGCTGGCCTTTACATGACTCCCACATGTCGACTGTAAACCTAATCAATGACAACTTCTCCCAACTTACCCTCCCTAGACCTATCCCTATTCAAAACAATCTTAAAAACTTATTGGAGTTGGGATTACTATCTCCAAAATGCTTTTCCACTGTAACACCAGTCACCTGGCCAGACTTGTTTCCCAATAAAAGGCCCAGTATGGTCCCTGCTCGGGTCGGACTGTTTAACGAAAACTTCTTGGATACACCTAACACATTCTGCTTCATCTGATCCTCATGCACTGAATAAGTCCCTGTCAATATTGGGGAAGCTAAAGTCACCCACTACAACCCTGTAGATGGAATCAAATTGGAAAAAAAAAGTTTACTAAGGGAAGGCCAAAATGGAATTCATTACCACATAAGGCTGTAGAGGTTAAGACACTGGATATTGTTATGGCAGAGACAGATAGATTCTTGATTAGTGCGGGTGTCAGGGGTTATGGGGAGAAGGCAGGAGAATGGAGTTAGGAGGGAGCGATAGATCAGCTATGATCGAATGGCAGAGTAGACAAATGGACTGAATGGCTTAATTTTGCTCCTAAAATCTTATGAACTATTCATAAAGTATGAAACAGAAATAGGAGGTATATAAATAAGGAAGAGATTAGCTAATGTTAAGACTGCTCCTACAGAGGGTTAGACTGACAATTAACAATGGGAAATTGAGAAAATGTCATATAGATATAAGGTGTGCCAGCACCTTTATTTCCTTAGAGGTTTAAAGAGATTCAGCATTTGGCTGAGTATTCTGACAAGTAACTACAGATGCACTGTAAAAGTATTCTGACTGGTTGCATCATAGCCTGGTATGGCTTTTATACGCACATAAATGCAAGAGGCAAAGATTGGAGGTCTCAGGCCGGTCCATTGTGGGCACTGCCTTCCAAACCATCAGTAGCATCTAGATGAGGCTCTGCCCCAAGAGCTAGACATCTATCACCTACCCCACCACCATACAGCCCATGCCATCCCTCTCACTGCTACCATTGGGCAGGAAGTACAGAACCCTGGAGACCCACAACGACAGGATAAGGAACAGTTACTTTCCCAAGACCATCAGGTTCTTGAACCAACCCACACAACCCTTCTACCTTTTATAAGGATGCATCACAGCATGGTTTAGGAACAGCTCCATCCAAGACTGCAAGAAATTGCAGCAAATTGTGGACGCAGCCCAGGCCATCAGACAAACCAACCCCCCTTCCATTGATTCCATTTACACCTTGCTGCCTTGGCAAGGCCACCAGCATAATCAAGGACGAGTTGCTCTGATTAAAAGATGGGTAATGTTGATCTCTTTGGAGAATCTTTGTAGTGGACCCTTGGCTTCCTCATCGGCAGACCGCAAACAGTGCAGATCTGTAACAACATCTCCTCCTCGACAATCATCAACACAGGCGTATCTCAATGCTGTGCGTTTCACACCAGTGACTGTGTGCCTAAACACTACACAACACGAATAGTGAAAGGCCTGGATAGAGTGAAAGTGGAGAGGATGTTTCCACTAGTGGAGGAGTCTAGGAACAGAGATCACAGCCTCAGCATAGAAGGATGCACCTTTAGAAAGGAGATGAGGAGGAATTTCTTTAGTCAGAGGGTGGTGAATCTATGGAATTCATTGCCACAGAAGGCTGGAGGCCATCAATGGATATTTTTAAGGTGGAGATTGACACATTCTTGATTAATATGGGTGTCAGGAGTTATAGGGAGAAGGCAGGAGAATGGGGTTCAGAGGGATAGATCAGCCATGATTGAATGGCGGAATAGACACGATGGGACGAATAATTCTGCCCATATAACTTATGAACTATGGTCACCTGTTGTATGTTTTTTTAAATCATTATGTTTTTACACTAATGTCTTGATTTTTGCACACAGTCTTCCTGAGTTTAAAATGTCATGTTTAATGTATGTGTACTTAGTTCTTGCATGTCTGAGTGTGTGTGCTTGTGATGCAACTGCAAGCAGGATTTTTTATTGAACTGTAGCTGACTATACTTGGGACAAGACAGTAAACTCAACTTGACAACTTGACTTGCGTGTTTTCGGGATAGATTTTTAAGTCAGCACCTTTAATGCCAAAACAGTTGGCAGACTATACTGGTATCGGTATTGTACAATGAGATAAGATTGCACAATAGCCAAATCTTATTTGTTGCTCGTTCAATTGAATACAAAATGCTGATCTTACTGTAAATGCACACCAAAGTAGCAGTGAGCACATTATTTAAACTGAAATTTACATTAAAGTTGAAAGAGAGATAATAGATCCCAAACCAGGATTTGAAACTCAAATCAAGGTATTCTGAGAACAAGAAAGCAAAACTAGCTAAAGGCAAATTAGAGTAAGGGAAATTTTCATTCAAGATGCAGTGATAGGCATTTGAGATTTCTTTGAATATAGAGAAAAGATTCATTTTCATAAGAAATAATTCCAAGAAGCTCTACCATCACGGTGAACAAAAAGGGTTAAAGATAATCAAGAATCTGTCAATCTCCGCCTTAAAAATATCCATCAGGTCAGCGAGTCCTTGTGTGCGATTTACATTAGGATATTGTGTGCCAAAAAGCAAAGAATTAACAAAGCCAAATCCTCTTTGTTGCTTGGTCAATTGCATACAAAATGGGAAGACCAGGTTTCAGTTATATAGGGTGATGGTGAAATCTAAAGCAAAGGGTTTTAAGTACATTCTGGTCACAGTTGATATGTTCTCCAGATGGGTGGAAGCGCACCCCACTTAGAAGGATGATGCAAGGACAGTGGTAAATATTTTAATGAAAGAAATAATACCTAGATTCGGAATACCCACGGGAATAAAAAGTGACAGAGGAACTCATTTCACCAGTAAATTAATTCATAGCCTGACTGAGGCTCTTGGGTTCCAGTGGAAATTACACATACCATATCAACAACAGTCCTCTCAGGTGGAGAGAGTAAATGGGGAAATAAAAGCTACTTTGGCCAAAGTATGCCAGCAAAATAGGTTGCGGTGGCCAGACGCCATGCCCATAGTAATGTATGCCCATAGAAATCAGAAAAATAGAAACACGAGCCTAACACCTCACGAGATATTCATGGGGCGACAAATGACAACAGGAACCCGGCCCCTCATGACTCCTGAAAAGGTAACATTGATATGGAATGATGAAAAGTCTAAGATATGCTCAAGCCATTTGTGAAACAGCTAGCAAAATGTATGAAAAAGTAAAGCTGGCACAGTTATGAGAAACAAGATGAAGGCAAAAATAAAAAGGACTGGTTTCAACCAGATTATAATCGGACACGTATGCCTCTATTTGTGCGCCTAATTAATGAAACTATAATATGTGTTGATCATAAAAATTGACAAGGAGGGAAACGTAGAAGAAAAAATTAAAATCTTCATTTACTTAATTTTGATCAGAATTAAACTTGGTAACGAAAGGGTGTGCGAGCGTGGCAATTGGCATCTCTTGTTAACCAGGTGCAGAAGAAGATCATGGGAATTTGTCAAAACAAGTTTCAGACACGTTAATTCTTGTCTGAGAATGCGTAGCATTGATAAATAAGGCATGCACATAGATAAGGAAGCCTGTTCTCATGTGGAAACTTAATTAATTCTGGAGCGCTCTAGTGGCTAATGGAATCAAGGGATATGGGGGAATGCAGGCACGGGTTATTGATTGTGGGCGATCAGCCATGATCACAATGAAAGGTGGTGCTGGCTCGAAGGGCCGAATGGCCTCCTCCTGCACCTATTTTCTATGTTTCTATGTAATTATATAATTATAGTGTGCAAAATTCAAGCACATGGTATTGGGGGTAGGGTGTTGACATGGATAGAGAACTGGTTGGCAGACAGGAAGCAAAGAGTAGGAATTAACAAGTCATTTTCATAATGGCAGGCAGTGACTAGTGGGGTGCCGCAAGGCTCGATGCTGGGACCCCAGTCATTTACAATATATATTAACGATTTAGACGAGGGAATTAAGTGTGACTTCTCCAAGTTTGCGGATGACACAAAGCTGGGTGGCAGTGTGAGCAGCGAGGAGGATGCTATGAGAATGCAGCGCTGCCGTCGCAGCTGCGGCTTGCCTGCAGTCCGTCTGTCTTTTGTGTTTTTTGTTGTTTTTGTATGAATTGTAGTTTTAATATGGTGTAGTGTTTGTATGTTATGTTTGGGGGGGGGGGGGGTGGGAGGGAACGGGAACTGTAAAATTCTCTCTCCCGAACGGAGACGCGACCTTTGTTTCTGTGTCGTGCCTCCGTTTCCGCTGCGGCCTACCACCGGCCATGCACCTGGGACCGGCGGGCTCCACCTACCACCGGCCATGCACCTGGGACCACCTGGGGCTCTGGTTCGCAGAGCCCGCGGCCTGGACTCACCACCTGCGGCGCTGGCTGCCTGCGGATGCTACGGGAGCGGCTGCGATTCGTCTCCGGAGGCTCCGGCGCGGGCCGCGTGGACGTCGGAAGCCCGCAGGCCCCTGGATGGGGGCCGACATCGGGAGCTCCGGCAGCGGCAGAGGCAACGTGTTCGCCCGCCCCGAATCGCGGGGCTTGGGTCGGCCCGCCGCGGACCTTTCACCGTCCGGCGCGGCCTGAAATAGGCCGTTGACCTTTCACCGCCCAGCGGCGGCTTCAATATCGGGAGCCCCGACCGCCCCGACGTGGCAAATCCAACAGCCTGACCGCGGGAGAAGACGGCAGGGAAGAGAAAAAGACATTTTGGCCTTCCATCACAGTGAGGAGGGACTGGAGGAGACTCACTGTGATGGATGTTTCTTTTTGTTTGGTGTTAGTTGTGATTGTATGTGTTATTGCATTTTTATTGATTATTCTTATTGGTCTTATTGTTTAACTGCGGGTAATGTTTCATTTCACTACACATTTATGTGTATGTGACAAATAAACGACTATTGACTATTGGATAGGTTGGGTGAGTGGGGCAGATGCATGGCAGATGCAGTATAATGTGGATCAATGTGAGGTTATCCACTTTGGTGGCAAGAACAGGAAGGCAGATTGTTATCTGAATGGTGTCAGATTAGGAAAAGGGGAGGTGCATCGTGACCTGGGTGTGCTTGTACATCAGTCACTGAAAGTAAGCATGCAGGTAGAGCAGGCAGTGAAGAAAGCTAATAGCATGTTGGCCTTCATTGCAAGAGGATTTGCGTTTAGGAGCAAGGAGGTGCTACTGCAGTTGTACAGGGCCCTGGTGAGACCTCACCTGGAGTATTTATTGTGTGCAATTTTGGTCTCCTAATTTGAGGAAGGACATTATTGCTATTGAGGGAGTGCAGCGTAGGTTCACTAGGTTAATTCCTGGGATGATGGGATTGACAACTGGTGAAAGAATGGGTTGACTGGGCTTGTATTCACTGGAATTTAGAATGAGAGGAGATCTTGTAGAAACATATAAAATTCTTAAAGAATTGGATAGGCTAGATGCAGAAAAAATGTTTCTGATGTTGGGGGAGTCCAGAACCAGGGGTCAGAGTTTAAGAATAAGGAGTAGGCCATTTAGGACTGAGATGAGGAAAAACCTTTTCACCCAGAGAGTTGTGAATCTGTGGAATTCTCTGCCACAGAAGGCAGTGGCGGCCAATTCACTGGATGTTTTTAAGAGGGAGTTAGATTTAACAGAAATCAAGGTATATGGGGAAAAAGCAGGAATGGGGTACTGATTTTGCCTGATCAGCCATGATTTATCATGGGGGTTTATCTGCCTTCAGTACCAACACTTTCCTGACTAATGTGGATTCCCTTCAGTTTCTCCCTCCCACTAGATCCTCGGTCCCGTAGTATTTCTGGGAGATTGTGTCTTCCTTAGTGAATACCTTTGTTCATCCTTACATTCTCCCTGGTCACTCTCTTATTTTTAACATACGTAGAAAAAGCTTGCGATTTTCCTTAATCGGACTCACCAACGACATGTCCTGGCCTCTTTCAGCCCTTCAAATCACCCACTTGAGTTCTTTCCTACTCACTTTATATTTCTCTCAAACCCTGTCTGATGCCACCTTTTTAAACCTGACACACAGTTTTTGTTTCTTCCTGACCAAATTTACAACCTCCTTCGTCATCCACAGTTCCCTTATCTTGGCATCCTTATCCCTCCTCCTTACTGGAACATTCTGGAACATCACTTTGATCAGCTGGCCTTTACATGACTCCCACATGTCGACTGTAAACCTAATCAATGACAACTTCTCCCAACTTACCCTCCCTAGACCTATCCCTATTCAAAACAATCTTAAAAACTTATTGGAGTTGGGATTACTATCTCCAAAATGCTTTTCCACTGTAACACCAGTCACCTGGCCAGACTTGTTTCCCAATAAAAGGCCCAGTATGGTCCCTGCTCGGGTCAGACTGTTTAACGAAAACTTCTTGGATACACCTAACACATTCTGCTTCATCTGATCCTCATGCACTGAATAAGTCCCTGTCAATATTGGGGAAGCTAAAGTCACCCACTACAACCCTGTAGATGGAATCAAATTGGAAAAAAAAAGTTTACTAAGGGAAGGCCAAAATGGAATTCATTACCACAAAAGGCTGTAGAGGTTAAGTCACTGGATATTGTTATGGCAGAGACAGATAGATTCTTGATTAGTGCGGGTGTCAGGGGTTATGGGGAGAAGGCAGGAGAATGGAGTTAGGAGGGAGTGATAGATCAGCTATGATCGAATGGCAGAGTAGACAAATGGACTGAATGGCTTAATTTTGCTCCTAAAATCTTATGAACTATTCATAAAGTATGAAACAGAAATAGGAGGTATATAAATAAGGAAGAGAGTAGCTAATGTTAAGACTGCTCCTACAGAGGGTTAGACTGACAATTAACAATGGGAAATTGAGAAAATGTCATATAGATATAAGGTGTGCCAGCACCTTTATTTCCTTAGAGGTTTAAAGAGATTTAAAGAGGTTTCTGACAAGTAACTACAGATGCACTGTAAAAGTATTCTGACTGGTTGCATCATAGCCTGGTATGGCTTTTATACGCACATAAATGCAAGAGGCAAAGATTGGAGGTCTCAGGCCGGTCCATTGTGGGCACTGCCTTCCAAACCATCAGTAGCATCTAGATGAGGCTCTGCCCCAAGAGCTAGACATCTATCACCTACCCCACCACCATACAGCCCATGCCATCCCTCTCACTGCTACCATTGGGCAGGAAGTACAGAACCCTGGAGACCCACAACGACAGGATAAGGAACAGTTACTTTCCCAAGACCATCAGGTTCTTGAACCAACCCACACAACCCTTCTACCTTTTATAAGGATGCATCACAGCATGGTTTAGGAACAGCTCCATCCAAGACTGCAAGAAATTGCAGCAAATTGTGGACGCAGCCCAGGCCATCAGACAAACCAACCCCCCTTCCATTGATTCCATTTACACCTTGCTGCCTTGGCAAGGCCACCAGCATAATCAAGGACGAGTTGCTCTGATTAAAAGATGGGTAATGTTGATCTCTTTGGAGAATCTTTGTAGTGGACCCTTGGCTTCCTCATCGGCAGACCTCAAACAGTGCAGATCTGTAACAACATCTCCTCCTCGATGATCATCAACACAGGCGTATCTCAATGCTGTGCGTTTCACACCAGTGACTGTGTGCCTAAACACTACACAACACGAATAGTGAAAGGCCTGGATAGAGTGAACGTGGAGAGGATGTTTCCACTAGTGGAGGAGTCTAGGAACAGAGATCACAGCCTCAGCATAGAAGGATGCACCTTTAGAAAGGAGATGAGGAGGAATTTCTTTAGTCAGAGGGTGGTGAATCTATGGAATTCATTGCCACAGAAGGCTGGAGGCCATCAATGGATATTTTTAAGGTGGAGATTGACACATTCTTGATTAATATGGGTGTCAGGAGTTATAGGGAGAAGGCAGGAGAATGGGGTTCAGAGGGATAGATCAGCCATGATTGAATGGCGGAATAGACACGATGGGACGAATAATTCTGCCCATATAACTTATGAACTATGGTCACCTGTTGTATGTTTTTTTAAATCATTATGTTTTTACACTAATGTCTTGATTTTTGCACACAGTCTTCCTGAGTTTAAAATGTCATGTTTAATGTATGTGTACTTAGTTCTTGCATGTCTGAGTGTGTGTGCTTGTGATGCAACTGCAAGCAGGATTTTTTATTGAACTGTAGCTGACTATACTTGGGACAAGACAGTAAACTCAACTTGACAACTTGACTTGCGTGTTTTCGGGATAGATTTTTAAGTCAGCACATTTAGTGCCAAAACAGTTGGCAGTTGGTATCGGTATTGTACAATGAAATAAGATTGCACAATAGCCAAATCTAAAGCAACACCAAAACCACAGAGCTGCAGTTTGGACATTTTAAACGGGAGACTGGGGCTGATAGCGGAGAAAGGCTGCGGTCCGTTTACCAAGGGATGTCACAATCTGTGGGTCCTAAAATGGCCGCAGGACCTCGTGACCAGCCACAAAAAGTAAAAACCTTACAACCCAGTCTCTAGGTTTCTGCAAAGCCACGGCCAGAACAATGGATGGGTATTGGCCATGCAGAAACCTGCGAAACCAGGTCGAAGTCCAGACACTGGGGCTCTGACATCAGCATTCTCACAATGCCCCAAGCCGACCTAAACAGTTCATCTCGTTAAGGGGGCACAATAGCCCATAGAAAACTACCTGGTAGGTGATGGGAAACCAGTTAAACCCATCACCTCGCAACGAAATACCAATTAACACCGTCTGGCCATCCCCGGACATAAGCGCAGATCAGAGAGAAAACTCATACATATCTTTTTAAACAAAGAGATTCCAAGATCTGGCGGGAGATAGGACGGGTCAGAATAGTATAACTGGCCACGACTTTTGGGTTTTAAACTCAAGAAGAAAACCTGCAAGGAACGCAAGCAGGCAAGAAAACGGATGCAAGGAAGCAAGTCAAACGGATGCAGGAGGAAGAAAAGACAGGCAAGAAGAAGCGAAGTGCAAGAAAGAGGAACCGACCGGCACGCAACTCGAGAAGAAGTACTGCAAGACGAACAGCCAGTAACCCCAGTAATAGCCCCATGGTGAGCAGATACCCCAATTCTGCATATCCTGGACATAGTTTAGTGTAGAGGGGAGGGTGGTTTGAATAAACATGGGTGTGTAAAGGAATGTGTGTTGGTCAATTTTGCGATGTGTCGTACGTTCCCCATCTTACAGTCGTGTATATGTCTTGTAGAACTGTGTGTGTTTTATGATTCATAGTTATAAGTATTCATGTGATTCGGTATGTGTTTTATAGACATGTCTTATAGAACTGTATAAGTATTCATGGACAATAGTCCCAAGCGCTAAATAAAAGCCTTTTCCATTTAAACCCTGGTTTTCAAATCTGGTCTGGTTGAATTTTTCTGCACTATAAACGCTCCTGCATCTAAGTCCAGTGTCTAGAACCGTAGGGGGTGAGTGGGTCGAACCACTCACGGGGAACCAGTGTGCGCGGCCTGGTCAAGGGATCAGAGCAAGGCACGGGGACCTTAGGTCGGGCGAAAGCTTGGCGCAGAAACCCCTTACAGGGGTTATAGGGAGAAGGCAGGAGAATGGGGTTCAGAGGGATAGATCAGCCATGATTGAATGGCGGAATAGACACGATGGGACGAATAATTCTGCCCATATAACTTATGAACTATGGTCACCTGTTGTATGTTTTTTTAAATCATTATGTTTTTACACTAATGTCTTGATTTTTGCACACAGTCTTCCTGAGTTTAAAATGTCATGTTTAATGTATGTGTACTTAGTTCTTGCATGTCTGAGTGTGTGTGCTTGTGATGCAACTGCAAGCAGGATTTTTTATTGAACTGTAGCTGACTATACTTGGGACAAGACAGTAAACTCAACTTGACAACTTGACTTGGGTGTTTTCGGGATAGATTTTTAAGTCAGCACCTTTAATGCCAAAACAGTTGGCAGACTATACTGGTATCGGTATTGTACAATGAGATAAGATTGCACAATAGCCAAATCTTATTTGTTGCTCGTTCAATTGAATACAAAATGGTGATCTTACTGTAAATGCACACCAAAGTAGCAGTGAGCACATTATTTAAACTGAAATTTACATTAAAGTTGAAAGAGAGATAATAGATCCCAAACCAGGATTTGAAACTCAAATCAAGGTATTCTGAGAACAAGAAAGCAAAACTAGCTAAAGGCAAATTAGAGTAAGGGAAATTTTCATTCAAGATGCAGTGATAGGCATTTGAGATTTCTTTGAATATAGAGAAAAGATTCATTTTCATAAGAAATAATTCCAAGAAGCTCTACCATCACGGTGAACAAAAAGGGTTAAAGATAATCAAGAATCTGTCAATCTCCGCCTTAAAAATATCCATCAGGTCAGCGAGTCCTTGTGTGCGATTTACATTAGGATATTGTGTGCCAAAAAGCAAAGAATTAACAAAGCCAAATCCTCTTTGTTGCTTGGTCAATTGCATACAAAATGGGAAGACCAGGTTTCAGTTATATAGGGTGATGGTGAAATCTAAAGCAAAGGGTTTTAAGTACATTCTGGTCACAGTTGATATGTTCTCCAGATGGGTGGAAGCGCACCCCACTTAGAAGGATGATGCAAGGACAGTGGTAAATATTTTAATGAAAGAAATAATACCTAGATTCGGAATACCCACGGGAATAAAAAGTGACAGAGGAACTCATTTCACCAGTAAATTAATTCATAGCCTGACTGAGGCTCTTGGGTTCCAGTGGAAATTACACATACCATATCAACAACAGTCCTCTCAGGTGGAGAGAGTAAATGGGGAAATAAAAGCTACTTTGGCCAAAGTATGCCAGCAAAATAGGTTGCGGTGGCCAGACGCCATGCCCATAGTAATGTATGCCCATAGAAATCAGAAAAATAGAAACACGAGCCTAACACCTCACGAGATATTCATGGGGCGACAAATGACAACAGGAACCCGGCCCCTGATGACTCCTGAAAAGGTAACATTGATATGGAATGATGAAAAGTCTTTTAAGATATGCTCAAGCCATTTGTGAAACAGCTAGCAAAATGTATGAAAAAGTAAAGCTGGCACAGTTATGAGAAACAAGATGAAGGCAAAAATAAAAAGGACTGGTTTCAACCAGATTATAATCGGACACGTATGCCTCTATTTGTGCGCCTAATTAATGAAACTATAATATGTGTTGATCATGAAAATTGACAAGGAGGGAAACGTAGAAGAAAAAATTAAAATCTTCATTTACTTAATTTTGATCAGAATTAAACTTGGTAACGAAAGGGTGTGCGAGCGTGGCAATTGGCATCTCTTGTTAACCAGGTGCAGAAGAAGATCATGGGAATTTGTCAAAACAAGTTTCAGACACTTTAATTCTTGTCTGAGAATGCGTAGCATTGATAAATAAGGCATGCACATAGATAAGGAAGCCTGTTCTCATGTGGAAACTTAATTAATTCTGGAGCGCTCTAGTGGCTAATGGAATCAAGGGAT
Source organism: Rhinoraja longicauda (assembly GCF_053455715.1). Lineage (NCBI taxonomy): Eukaryota > Metazoa > Chordata > Chondrichthyes > Rajiformes > Arhynchobatidae > Rhinoraja > Rhinoraja longicauda. The sequence goes on along the minus strand of NC_135982.1, from coordinate 27,304,010 downwards.
ATGGGGGAATGCAGGCACGGGTTATTGATTGTGGGCTGGCTCGAAGGGCCGAATGGCCTCCTCCTGCACCTATTTTCTATGTTTCTATGTAATTATATAATTATAGTGTGCAAAATTCAAGCACATGGTATTGGGGGTAGGGTGTTGACATGGATAGAGAACTGGTTGGCAGACAGGAAGCAAAGAGTAGGAATTAACAAGTCATTTTCATAATGGCAGGCAGTGACTAGTAGGGTGCCGCAAGGCTCGATGCTGGGACCCCAGTCATTTACAATATATATTAACGATTTAGACGAGGGAATTAAGTGTGACTTCTCCAAGTTTGCGGATGACACAAAGCTGGGTGGCAGTGTGAGCAGCGAGGAGGATGCTATGAGAATGCAAGGTGACTTGGATAGGTTGGGTGAGTGGGGCAGATGCATGGCAGATGCAGTATAATGTGGATCAATGTGAGGTTATCCACTTTGGTGGCAAGAACAGGAAGGCAGATTGTTATCTGAATGGTGTCAGATTAGGAAAAGGGGAGGTGCATCGCGACCTGGGTGTGCTTGTACATCAGTCACTGAAAGTAAGCATGCAGGTAGAGCAGGCAGTGAAGAAAGCTAATAGCATGTTGGCCTTCATTGCAAGAGGATTTGCGTTTAGGAGCAAGGAGGTGCTACTGCAGTTGTACAGGGCCCTGGTGAGACCTCACCTGGAGTATTTATTGTGTGCAATTTTGGTCTCCTAATTTGAGGAAGGACATTATTGCTATTGAGGGAGTGCAGCGTAGGTTCACTAGGTTAATTCCTGGGATGATGGGATTGACAACTGGTGAAAGAATGGGTTGACTGGGCTTGTATTCACTGGAATTTAGAATGAGAGGAGATCTTGTAGAAACATATAAAATTCTTAAAGAATTGGATAGGCTAGATGCAGAAAAAATGTTTCTGATGTTGGGGGAGTCCAGAACCAGGGGTCAGAGTTTAAGAATAAGGAGTAGGCCATTTAGGACTGAGATGAGGAAAAACCTTTTCACCCAGAGAGTTGTGAATCTGTGGAATTCTCTGCCACAGAAGGCAGTGGCGGCCAATTCACTGGATGTTTTTAAGAGGGAGTTAGATTTAACAGAAATCAAGGGATATGGGGAAAAAGCAGGAATGGGGTACTGATTTTGCCTGATCAGCCATGATCATATTGAATGGCGGTGCTGGCTCAAAGGGCCGATTGGCCTACTGCTGCACCTATTTTTCTACATTTCTATGTTTCTAAGAAAAGCTTGGAGAATGATGGAATTTTAGGGACTTTTTACCTGAAGGAGATTGATTGCTGATGGATCTTATTCAGTATTGGAAACTTCAATCATGGTAAGGGATCAGTAGATGAATTTTCTCTATATTGACTGTTTCTGTAATCATCATTGCAAAACTAATTATGTTCTACGGCACTGAACCTGTACTCGCTGGAGTTTAGAAGGACGAGGGGGGGATCTCATTGAAACTTACTGAATACTGAAAGGCTTGGATAGAGTGAATGTGGAGAGGATGCTTCCACAAGTGGGAGAGTCTAGGACCAGAGCCCATAGCCTCAGAATAAAAGGACGTACCTTTAGAATGGAGATGAAAATGAATTTATTTAGTCAGAGGGTGGTGAATCTGTGGAATTCATTGCCACAGACAGCTGTGGAGGCCACGTCCATGGATATATTTAAGGCAGAGATTGATGGTACAGGTGTCAGGGGTTGTGAGGAGAAGGCAAGCGAATGAGTTAATAGGGAAAATATAGATCAGCCATGATTGCATGGCAGAGTAAACAATGGGCCAAATGGCCTAATTCTGCTCCTAGAACTTATGAACTAATGAACTCTGCAACGGCAGATGGAACACAAGTGAGTATTACAGGAATAGGTTTTGCTTTCTGACCATTAGTTACTCAAACTCTATTAACAGTCTAGTTGATTTCCAGTGTGGTCAGCATGGACTTGTTCTGCCGAAGGGCCTGGTTCCATGCTGGGTGACTCTATAAATGGTATCTCATCATTTTGCAGTAAGCTGCAGCCCTCCGTGGACAAGGGTTAACACTGTTTTGGTCTTCAAGGGATTTCCACCAGGGAACAAATGGTTATTAGTGAGCAGCCAATAGTCCATTGGCACAGTGGCGCAGCGTTAGAATTGCTGCCTTACAGCGCCAGAGACCCAGGTTCGATCCAGACCTCGGGTGCTTTCTGTATGAAGTTTGTACGTTCTCACTGTGAGCGCACGGGTTTTCTTCCACACAAGTTCATGTGATAGGAGTAGAATTAGGTCATTCGGCCCATCAAGTCTTCTCCACCATTCAATCGTGGCTGATCTATCTCTCCGTCCTAACCCTATTCTTCTGCCTTTCCTCATAACCTCTGACACCTGTACTAATCAAGAATCTATCTATCTCTGCCTTAAAAGCATCCCAAAGACATGCCAGTTTGTACGTTAAATGGCTTCTTATCATATCATATCATATCATATCATATATATACAGCCGGAAACAGGCCTTTTCGGCCCCTCCAAGTCCGTGCCGCCCAACAATCCCCGTACATTAACACTATCCTACACCCACTAGGGACAATTTTTACATTTACCCAGCCAATTAACCTACATACCTGTACGTCTTTGGAGTGTGGGAGGAAACCGAAGATCTCGGAGAAAACCCACGCAGGTCACGGGGAGAACGTACAAACTCCTTACAGTGCAGCACCCGTAGTCAGGATCGAACCTGAGTCTCCGGCGCTGCATTCGCTGTAAAGCAGCAACTCTACCGCTGCGCTACCGTGCGTCCCTAGTGTGTGTAGGATAGGATGAGTGTAAAAGTAAAGTCTAAACCTTTACCTCTGCTGAAATACACTTTCTTACATTGCAGAAGACTAAAGCTTCATCATGTCCAAGCAAAGAACTGTGCGACTGGATTGTGGGAAACCAACCCAAGTACTTTATGTGCTCGGAACTGTAATCAAAATTGACATTTACAAGTAAGTCATCAGCCTGTTTAACAATGTCCAACTGACAAACTTTTCCTGTAACTGAGCTTGGAATAGAAGTTTTGGAGTCCGGTTTCAGGCATGCAAGTAACAAGGTAATTGGACATGAAGATAGACACAAAATAATGGAGTAACTCAGTGGGACAGGCAGCATCTCTGGAGAGAAGGAATGGGTGGCGCTTTGGGTCGAGACCCTTCTTCAGACCTTTCTCCAGAGATACTGCCTGTTCCACTGAGTTACTCCAGTATTTTGTGTCTGTCTTCAGTGTAAACGAGCATGTGCAGTTCATTCCTACATACTGGACATGAAGCTGTGTCAGAATCCTCTCCCTAACCAACCCGCTCAGCAATGAAATCATACCGTAATGAACTCAGGTTGCAGAGCACATCCTCCTGTATTAGCATTCATCCTAGAGATTAACCTTGGTTTCACAGGAATTACTATACAAGGAACCCTTGGTAATGAGTGACCATTATACAGCATGAAATCAGGCCCTTTGACAGAACAGGTCCATGCTGACCAACATGTCCCAGTTGTCCGCACTTGGTCCACATCCCTTTAAACCTCTCCTATCGATGTGCGTGTCTAAATGTCTTTTAAATGCTATTATAACACTTGACTCAACTATCTCCCCAGGCAGCTCGTTCCATATAGCCACCACCGTCTGGCTGTGAAAAAGGTTACACCTCAGATTCCCTATTAGGTCTTTCCCTTTCACCTTAAACCTACGCCCTCTGGTTTTCGATTCCCCAAGCCTGGGTAAAAGACTGCAAAAAACTCTATCTATTCCCCTCGTAATATTGTACACATCTACTAAATCACACCTCAGCCTCTTTGCTCCAAGGAATAAAGTCCTAGTCTGGCCTATCTCTCCCTATTGCTAAGCCCCTCAAGTCCTGGCAGCATCTTTAAGTTGCTTAAAGCACTCTTTTTTATTGTATCCTCATCATTGAAATTACACAGTATAACTCAGGTTGTGAGATAGGACATCCTCCTTGACCAGCGTTATTGGAGATCAGCCTACTTTCATTACACAAAACTACACAAGGAATGGGGAGAGTGATTTAATAGGGGGGAATGATTGAACAGGAACCAGAGGAGTAACTTTTTCACACAAAGGGTGGTGGGTGTAGAAACGAGCTGCTGGAGGAGGTAGTTGAGACAGGTACTATCGCAACATCTAAGAAACATTTGGACAGGTACATGGATAGGACAGGTGTAGTGGGATATGGGCCAAACGCAGGCTGGGTGGGATTAGTGTAGATGGGACATGCTGGCCGTTGAGGATAAGTTGGGCCGAAGGGGCTGTTTCCATGCTGTATGACTCGATGAATACTTGCTAATCGAAAATTGTTCTAACGAAGTAATTACACAGGCTTGTCTGAGAATAAAGTGAATAGATATAAATTCATAAGTTATGTTTAAAAGGTAGACTCTGGGGTTTACAGCGGTATCAGCTTTTCACCATGTGCTTCAGTGAGTGGATGCATGTCCACAGTAACAGAAACAGGAGTTTGAGGAGATGGTTGCAAGACACGGTGGAAACTGAGCCGGTGATGACAGGTTAACATTTCCTTCATTGAAATATGTCAGCCCTGGAGCAGAGTCCATTGTTTTCAACAGTCAGCTGAACAGATACTTGAAAGAGCACAAACTGCAAGGCCACAGAGAACATCGAACTACAGCACAATAACAGGCCCTTCGGCCCACGATGTCTGTGCCGAACATGATGCCAGGCCCATATCTTTCCCACCTGCACATCATCCATATCCCTGCATATCCTTGTGCCTATCCAAAAGTCTCTTAAATGCCCCTATCCTATCTGCCTCAACCACCTCCCCATGACACGTTCCAAGCACACACCACTCTCTGGGTAAAAACAACGTTGCCCCATACATGTCCTTTAAACTTTACCCCTCTCACCTTAAGGCTGTGCCCTCAAGTATTTGATTTTTCCCTCCTGGGGTTTGACTATCCTATTTATGTCTCTCATAATTCTATGTACCTATATCAGGACTCTCAAATCTTCCGGCTTTCTAGAGAAAACAATCCCAACTCTGTCCAACCTCACCCTATAGCTAATTGGCCCTAATCCCGATACATTCTGGTAGACCACCTCTGCACCATTTCCAAAGCCTCCACATCCTTGGGGCGATCAGATCTGAACGCAATACTCCAAATGCAGCCAAACCAAAGTCCTATATCGCTGCATCATGACTTCCTGCCTCTAATGCTCAATGCCCTGACCTATGAAAGCAAGCAAACCGTATGCCTTCTTAACCACTCTATCTAGTTGTGTTGCCACTTTCAGGAAGTTATGGACATGGACCCCAGTTGGGTAATTTGATTGTCACTGCATGGGGTAGCATAGCGGTAGAGTTGATGCCTCAAAATGCCACAGACCCAGGTTCAATCCTGACTATTGGAGTTTGCACATTCTCCCCGTAACCATGTGGGGTCTCTCCTGGTGCTCCAGATTCCTCCCACACTCTAAAAACGTACAGGTTTGTAGGTTAATTGGTTGTGGTAAAAATTGTAATCCACTCCTCCAACAACATGATTTACATTGATTAGGAATTGAGTGAAGACTGCCTGAGCTCCTTTATTATACATCCCTTATACCCATCACAAAAACTAGAAAATCAGGTTTGGATGAAGCAACAACCTACATTGAAACAAAAAGCTGGAGTAACTCTGCTGGTCAGTCCTGCTGAGTTCCTCCAACCTTTTGTGTCTATCGTCGACTTAAACCAGCAGCTGCAGTTTCTTCTTACACAACTTACAATGACAAATATTTCCTCTTCCTCCAGACCATCTCCTCCAGGATGTCGATCCTTTGAAGTCACCTCAAGCCCTGGTGTCAATTGTTCCTTCTCAGACAAACAGAATGTCAGTATTGTTGCTCACCACGCAACCCGCTGGGCTCTCACTGAAGACAGCTTGCTTCTGGTCACAGTGGACAAAGTGAGCTCCGCTGCCAATGATGGAAAGGTAATATCATAACGCCTCTGCTTTCATGCATTATTAATGTTATCATAATAAACACAGTAGAATTATATCAAAATGGATCTTTATGTGGAAGACAAAAGTTGTTAGAATTGTTTAGGGCGGCACAGTGCAGGTAGTTTAGTTTAGTTTAGGTTCTCCAGTGGGTGCTCTAGTTTCTTCCGACATCCCAAAGATATGTGGGTTTGTAGGTTAATTGGCCTCTAAAATTGCCCCAGACGTGTAAGGAGTGGGTGAGAAGTTGGGATAATATAGAACCAGTGTGAACAGGTGATTGATGGTCAGCGGGGACTCACTTTCAGGGGCCTGTTTCCGTGCTGCATCTCCCAACTAAAAACGGAGGCCAATATACATTATGTGACTGATTGAAAAGTTCAGTTTGACCCAACTGCTGAAAATTAGAAAGAGCCAAGACCATCTCAGCCCCAGTATTGTTGTGACTGTTTTATTCTGCATTCTTTTCTAGGTTAAGGTTACATTTTATGGAGACGATTTGGATAAACCGGTTGACAAGATGACCCTGGAGCTGACGGCAGTCTGTGAGTAAATTGCACTCTGATAAAACCAGATAGGTCCAGTCTTTCCATCTGGTGAGATTCAGTGCTTTCACTAGAGTGGTGCTAGGCTCTGTTTCTGGGGACATCCTAACATCAGAATTGAGTCAGTCAGGATACCTCCGTATCATGGTAAATGGGAATATTATTTGAGTATGTGGAATCTTGAGAACAGGCTTCATGTAGTGAGTGGTTTAGTTTAGTTTTGAGATACAGCGCGGAAACTGGCCCTTTGGACCACCGAGTCCACACCGACCAGCGATCCCCACACATTAACACTACCCTACATACGCTAGAGACAATTTAACATTTATATCAAGCCAATTAACCTACAAATCTGTATGTCTTTAGAGTGTGGGAGGAAACCGAAGATCTCAGAGAAAACTTACGCAGGTCACGGGGAAAATGTACAAACTCCGTACAGACAGCATCCGTAGTCATGATCAAACCCAGGTCTCTGGCGCTGTAAGGCAGTAGCTCTTCCGCTGTGCCATCGTGCCACCAATCGTTCTCAGTTGATGAGGGAAACAAGTAGGGGAATGGGATTGATGAGATGTTTTGTGTGCTGGCATAGCCTTCTTCATTGTTGAGAGAAAAATTAAACAGATCAGTCATGCAACTTGGATACAAGTGAGACTAGAAATGAATGCCACTATTTCACATACAAGACCTGTTGTTCAACATTACAAAAGGTATATTTGTTGAACCAGGACAGGTATGGTAACACAGCGCTGGTCCAACAATCTAAAAACACATGGGATCTGAGCCGAGCTGATTACTTGGATCCAAAATTGTCTCGATGATTTGAGGCAAAGAGTGGTGGTGGAAGGGTGGTCTACTGATTGGAAATCTTACATGAGCTGTATCTCGCTGGGATTGTTGCTAGAATCCTTGTTTATTACATTCTTGTGCGCCAAACGCAGGCAAAGTCGCCTAGATGGGACAACTTGGTCAGCATGGACAGATTGACCCAATATTTAAAAACATGTATGTGCGTGTAGAAGGTATGACCAATAAAGTTGGTGGTACTGTGGATAACAATGAAGATTGTCTAAGGTTAAGCAGGATATATATATATATAAAAATTCTTTGTTCTCATCTTAAACCTAAAGCTGATCTTAAATCTTAAGCCGATCTGGTGGAGGCAACGGAGGAAGGCCCTACAGGAGCCTGGGGCTTACCTGGATCAGGAGCTGCTCCAGTAGATCGAGCACATGGGTGGACTGGAATTTGGAAATGGCGCCAAAACATGGCGGCGCCCATGTGTAAATATGCAAAAGGAATTTCATAGTGCAGTTGCACATGTGACAAATAATGCCCCATTGAAGCATTAAACCATTAAATCCTCATGTTTTTGACACTCCTATCATGGGAATAGGATTATGACTCTATACCCTACGTAGCATGTTATAATTTTACATATATCTCTATCATATTACACATCCACATATTTTGCTCCAGGGGGAAAAAAAATGTTTATCGAATTTCTTCCCAGAAGTGAATTCATCTAATGCATACAATATTAGCAATTTCAAGCCACTTTTTATCACAATGACAAGGTGATAATCACTTGGTTTATTTTCCCACTTCACTGAACATACACTCCCTAACTGCTGGTTCTCATCATTTCTCTTCATTTGCAGATGTGTCTCTGGATGTGGATGCCGATCGCGATGGAGTAGTTGAACAGAATAATCCTAATAAGGTGATTAGAAATGGAAACTTAAGAATTGTGGTGGTAACACAGCGCTGGAAAGAAGGGTGGTGGGTGAATGGAATGAGCTGCCAGAGGAGGTAGTTGAGCCAGGGACTATCCCAATGTTTAGATAGTCGTATCTAAACATGTACATGGATAGGACAGATTTGGAGGGATATGGGTCAAACGCAGGCAGGTGGGACTAGTGTAGCTGGGACACGTTGGCCGGTGTGGGCAAGTTGGTCCGAAGGGCCTGTTTCCACACTGTATGATTCTATGACTATAATTCATGTTTTATAACACGTCTGAGGTGAATTTTTCCCACTTTTTTTTAAACATTGTATTCATTTTGGGGGGAAGGTGGTCATTTTTGCCCATCTCCCTAGATTCACCATACGTTCATAAGTCATTGGAGCAGAAATAGGCCATTCGGCCCATCAAATCTACTCCGCCATTCAATCATGGCTGATCTATATTTCCCTCCCAACCCCATTCACCTGTCTCCTCCCAAAGCACTGACTGATAATCACTCTGTACACGAGCACCATCCTACACACTAGGGACAATTTACAATTTACAGTGGCCAATTAACCTACAAACCTGTACATTTTTGGTGTGTGGGAGGAAACCGGAGCACCTGGAAAAATACCATGTGGTCATGGGGAGAACGTGCAAACTCCATACAGACGGCACCGGTAGTCAGGATCAAACCCAGGTCTCTGGTACTGTAAGGCAGCAACTCTACTGCTGTGCCACTGTGCCGCCTTAGACTAGAAAGTTACTTTCGGCAGGATCATTTGCTGAACTCACCTGAGCAAACTGAGTGTTTTCCATCAAACTCGATTTGCTCATTGTAGATGATGGGGAGACCTTGGGATGTTGGGAAGTCATTCACTAGTTGTAGGACACCCAGACATTGATCTAATCTTGTAGCTTATCATGTATGTGGCCGTTCAGGATGAGTTTCTGGTCAATGATGACCCCAGGATGTTGATGGTGAGGACCTGTCAATGCATTGAAAGTCGAGGGTAGATTATTAGTGTAATGTTCATAGAGATAGCAATTCCTGGAACCTTTGTAACATGAATGTCACTTGCTTTTAATCAGCCCACGGCTCTAGGTTTCATTGTGTGCAGGCCTGGACTGCTTCATTCTTTGAGGAGTTGCCAATGTAACTAAACATTGTACAATCATCGGCAGTCATTTCTACTTCTTTATGATGGCTGAAAGGTCCTTTGATGAGACAGATTGCAATGTACTGTTTTATTTTTGGTGCATAAATACTAAAAACTACAATAATTTGCATTAAAAGAATGCAAGAACTTGAAGCAGAAATGGACCATTGGCCCCTCACTCTTATGTCACCATTCCAAACTTGTTTCTTGCCACCCCAATAACTCTGTTTCTCTCACAATTGATGCTGCCTGATGTTTTGAGTGTTTCCTGCCTCTGAGTGTTTCCAGCCTCAGATTTTCAGCATCTGCAGTTTTTATTTTAATTTACGCCATCGTGCCCTTTTGATTCTTGGAGTTTGATTTTTATACACAAATATGCTAAAGATATATACAAGAATGCCTCTTGTTTTCATTGCTTTGCCAGAGTTCTTGGATGTGGGGTCCGAAAGGACACGGAGCTGTTCTTCTTGTGAACTGCGACAAGGAACGGTCAACTCGTTCTGGAACTGACAACATGGATGATAAAGTTCACTCATTTGCAGGTAACAGGCGATGTTTATCACCATAGACGATGTCTTGGAAGTGTCAAGGTGTAGTTACACTGCCGCAAGTTGTGTCTTGATAGACAATTGGTGCAGGAGGAGGCCATTTGGCCCTTTGAGCTAGCACCGCTATTCAATGTGATCATGGCCGATCATCCACAATCAGTACCCCGTTCCTGCCCTCTCCCCATACCCCCTGAGTCCGCTATCATTAAGAGCTCTATCTAACTCTCTCTTGAAACCATCCAGAGAATTGGATGACAACATGGATGATAAAGTTCACTCATTTGCAGGTAACAGGCGATGTTTATCACCATAGACGATGTCTTGGCAGTGTCAAGGTGTAGTTACACTGCCGCAAGTTGTGTCTTGATGGAAATATGTTGGTAGAGCACATCAGCTTGTGACATTTTTAAGTGTGGATATAAATATGAATACTTTATTGCCATTCGTTGCAAATTATTTGCTTGCATTCCCAAGGTATGCAAATAGTCATCCATAAACGGCGCTTAAAAAGTTACAAAGCACCAGGTTCTCCCCCCCATCCCCCTACAGTACAATGTAAGAGTTAAACAGATTCTGCAGCTAAGGTGGAGGTGTCTGTTAACAGCAACACATGGCAAACAAGGATGCTCACTTAGAAAAACAAATAGGTGCTTGGGAACATAACTGGAGGAACTTAGAGGAACCTGTAAATCATGAGGCCTTTGATCCACAGCTGCAAGGACAACAATATTAAGGTAAAATAATTTCTAATGAATAATAAGATAATACAATGTCATAGCCACAGAATAAAAAGACGTACCTTTAGAAAGTTGAGGAGGAATTTCTTTAGTCAGAAGGTGGTGAATCTGCAGAATTCATTGCCCCAGAAGGCTGTGGAGGCCAAGTTAATGGATATTTATAATGCGGAGGTTGACAGATTTTCACTCAAAGTTAAATGTTACTCAAACTAACAGGCTGGCTTGATGGGCTGAATGGCCTTATTCTGCTCCTAGAACTTATGAACAAATGTGAATACTTCTTTCTTTCAGACCTAGCTGACATGTCACGTGTCATCATAAGAACTGAAGGACCAAAAAGTATGCCAGCTGGGTACACACTGAATCTGCACATTTCACCTTCTGATAAAGAGAAAGTCCAACTCTTTCGGCATGATGTTGGTGAGTATGTTTGGTTGACATTCTCCCTGAGCAGAGACACAAGTTTAGTTTTGTAGTTTAGTTTGGAGAAACAGTGTGGAAACAGGCCCTTCTGCCCACTGAGTTCTCGCCAAACAGCGATCCCCGCACACTAACACTATCCTACAAACTAGGGACAATTTACTATTATACCAAGCCAATTAACCTACAAACCTGTACGTACTTGGAGTGTGGGAGGAAACCTAAGATCCCGGAGAAAACCAATGCAGCTTGCAGTGAGAATGTACTCTGTACAGACAGCACCCAGTCAGGATTGAACCCGGGTCTCTGGCGCTGTAAGGCAGCAACTCTACCGCTGCGCCACCGTGCTGCCCAAGTGTTGGAGTGTTGCCTACAGTTCTGATCACACCATTATAGGAAGGATGTGGAGGTTTTGGAGAGGATGCAGAGATTTACCCAATCCTGGATGCCTAGATTAGGGAGTATTAGCTACATTGAGAGGTTGGATAGACTGGGATTGTTTTGTCTGGAGCGCCAGAGGTTGCAAGCGGAGACCTGGTAGAAGTGTGTAAAATTAATGGTGTAGATGCTGGAATCTTGAGCCAATCACAAAGTGCTGGAGGAACTCAGCAGGTCAGGGAGCATCTGTGGAAGGAATGGAGATTAAAAGGGGGACTTTGAAGAAGGTTCCCGACCCGAAACATCACCTGTCCATTCCCTCCCCAGATGCTGCATGTCCTGCTGACTTCCTCCAGCACCTTGTGTTTTTCATCACGAGTAGTTGGATTTCAATAATTTCCTTGATTGCTTCTATCAAATTTCCAAATGTTAACATTCAAGTTGAGCAACTGACCTACTTTTTATATTTGCTTCTTTTTCTGGTCACTCTAGTTCTAATCGGCTATCACAAGGGCAATGCAGTGGTGCAGCGGGTAGGGCCGCTGCCTCACAGCGCCAGAGACCCTGGTTTGAATCTGCCCTTAGCTGTTTTCTATATGGAGTTTGCACGTTCTCTTTGTGACTGAGTGAATTTCCTCTGGTTGGTCCGATTTCTCCCGCATCCCAAAGTTGTGTGGATTTGTAAGTTAATTGGCCTCTGTAAATTGTCCCTAGTGTGTAGGATGTGGATTAGGAAGTGGGATAACGCAGAACTAATGTGAACAGGTGATTGGCGGTTGGCATGGAGTCAGTGGGCTGAAGGGCCTGTTTCCATACTGTATCTTTAAACAAAACTAAATCTTTCATTCAGGCTTCTCAGATTTATAAAAATCTTACACAAGAAAATCTTTTGAACTTCAAGTCTAAGTTGAAGTTCAATCCACTCTCTCAGTTTTGACTTTATTTGTATTTAAGATATCATTTGATTTACTTTCCTTTATTTTTTCATTTGCAGCAAAGATGACCTGTGTGTTGGGCAGAACCAAGGAATCAACTGTTATGGATTTTACCAAAGGCAGCAAAGAGATTAATTTCTCTGCTGAAGGGCTTGCGTTTCCTGATAATAAGAATGCTACTTTGGTGACCTTCAACCTCAGCGTGGTAGGAGAAATTGATAAATTTTGATCCAATTTAAAATGTGTCCGGTGAAAAATGTAATTGTGTGAAGAAGCGTCTATCTTCGGTGTAAACAAGCACCTGCAGTTCTTACACATAATTGGAAACAAGTTTTGAATCAATGTCGTATGTGGAGGTTTACTATACGATACGATACGATAGAAGTTTATTCATCCCAGGAGGAAATTGATCTGCCAACAGACATAAACACAAAAGAGTCATTAACACAAAACAGTGAATCCAGTGCAGACTGTTATTTTCTCGCTGCCTTGACTTGAAGGAAGCATGTGGCATGCTTTCCTTCGTAAGTTGGGGAATAGAATACAACAGTTTGAACATTATGTTGCAACTTTACACTTGGGATTAATGTCCATAATGCTTGCTTTCAGAGGTTGGGGCTTTGAGGATAAGAGTCAGGAAGTCATGCAGCTTTATAGGACTTTGGTTAAGCCACATTTGAATTATCGTGTGCAGTTCTGGTCACCCCATTATAAGAAGGATGTGGAGGTTTTGGAGAGGGTGCAAAGATGGTTTACCAGATGCCTAAATTAGGGGGTATTAGCTCCAAGACCTGAATTGTTTTCTCTGGAATGCCGAAGGTTGCGAGAAGACCTGGTAGAAGTACATAAAATTGTGAGAGGTATGGAGAGAGTAGACAGAACCTTTTCCCCAGCATTAAAAACTCACATACTAGAGGGCATAGCTTTAATCACAAAATGCTGGAGTAACTCAGCAGGTCAGGCAGCATCTCGGGAGAGAAGGAATGGGTGACGTTTCGGGTCGAGACCCTTCTTCAGACTGATGTCGGGGGCGGGACAAAGGAAGGATATAGGTGGAGACAGGAAGATAGAGGGAGATCTGGGAAGGAGGAGGGGAAGGGAGGGACAGAGGAGCTATCTGAAGTTGGAGAAGTCGACGTTCATACCACCGGGCTGCAAACTGCCCAGGCGAAATATGAGGTGCTGCTCCTCCAATTTCCGGCGGGCCTCACTATGGCACTGGAGGAGGCCCATGACAGAAAGGTCAGACTGGGAATGGGAGGGGGAGTTAAAGTGCTCGGCCACCGGGAGATCAGTTTTGTTAATGCGGACCGAGCGCAGGTGTTCAGCGAAGCGATCGCCGAGCCTGCGCTTGGTTTCGCCGATATAAATAAGTTGACATCTAGAGCAGCGGATGCAATAGATGAGGTTGGAGGAGGTGCAGGTGAACCTTTGTCTCACCTGGAAAGACTGTTTGGGTCCTTGGATGGAGTTGAGGGGGGAGGTAAAGGGACAGGTGTTGCATCTCGTGCGGTTGCAGGGTAAAGTGCCCGGGGTTGGGGTGGTTTGGGTAGGAAGGGACGAGTGGACCAGGGAGTTACGGAGGGAACGGTCTCTGCGGAACGCAGAGAGGGGAGGGGATGGGAAGATATGGCCAGTGGTGGGGTCCCGTTGTAGGTGACGGAAATGTTGGTGGATGATATGTTGGATCCGCTGGTTGGTGGGGTGGAAGGTGAGAACGAGGGGGATTCTGTCCTTATTGCAAGTGGGGGGAGGGGGAGCAAGAGCGGAGCTGCGGGATGTAGAAGAGACCCTAGTGAGAGCCTCATCTATAATGGAGGAGGGGAAGCCCCGTTTTCTGAAGAACGAGGACATCTCGGAAGCCCTAGTGTGAAACACCTCATCCCGGGCGCAGATGCGGGCGGCGTAGACGGAGGAATTGGGAGCAGGGGATAGACTTTTTGCAGGGGACCGGGTGGGAAGAAGTGTAGTCCAAATAGCTGTGCGAGTCAGTGGGTTTATAGTAAATGTCCGTCACTAGTCTGTCTCCTGTGATGGAGATGGTGAGGTCCAGAAACGGGAGGGAGATGTCAGAGATAGTCCAGGTATATTTAAGGGCAGGATGGAAATTGGAGGTGAAGTGTATGAAGTCAGTGAGTTCTGCATGGGTGCAAGAGGTAGCACCAATGCAGTCGTCGATGTAGCGGAGGTAGAGTTCGGGGATGGGGCCAGTGTACGTCTGGAACAGGGATTGTTCGACGTACCCGACAAAGAGGCAGGCGTAGCTAGGGCCCATGCGAGTGCCCATAGCTACGCCTCTGGTTTGGAGGAAGTGGGAGGAGTCAAAGGAGAAGTTGTTGATGGTAAGAACCAGCTCTGCTAGGCGGAGGAGAGTGTTGGTCGATGGGGATTGGCTGGTTCTACGGTCGAGGAAGAAACGGAGGGCTTCGAGACCATCCTTGTGGGGGATGGAAGTGTAGAGTGACTGGACATCCATGGTGAAAATGAGGGAGTGGGGGCCTGGGAACTGGAAGTTATCCAGGAGATGGAGAGCCGTCGCTGTACCCGACCCCCGGGACCAACAACAGGCTGCAGCTCCACCCGGCCCACGCACACCGCGCTGGGCCCACAGCCCCCACCAGGCAGAGCCCTTCAGCACTGCTGCGTCCTACTGCCCACCCTCTACTACAGGTAACTGCAGCAGGGGTTCCACTGGGTCTCCCACTTCCCCCTCCAGCCAGGTGACCCCCAGTACTCCCCACATCGGTCCTCATGCCCCCCTCTGCCCAGCTAACCCACCACCCCCCCACCATACATCCCCTCCACCTGCCCCCCTGCCTCCATCCGACCCCAACCCCCACCATTGCCGGGTGTTCACCACCCCCCCTGACCTCCCCCTTTCAGACACCGAACGGTCGGTCCTCAGCAGAGGCCTTACCTTTGTTCCCCTCCGCCCCCACATCAACGAGTTCCGCGTCCGCCATGACGTGGAGCTCTTCTTCCGCCGCCTCCGCCTCCGAGCCTTTTACCATGGTAAGGAGTCCCGACCCCCCACTGATGACCCCTTCTCCCGTCTCCAATGGACCCCCTCCTCTTGGACCCCCCCTTGTGGCCAACTACCCTCACTAGAACTTTTTATCTCAAACTGCCGGCGTGACATCAGCCGCCTCAAATTTTCCACCCCCCTGACTAACTCCAACCTCTCCCCTCGTGAACGTGCAGCCCTCAACTCACTCCGCAACAACCCGGACTTAATCATTAAACCCGCTGACAAGGGAGGGGCTGTGGTAGTCTGGCGTGCTGACCTCTACCGGACCGAGGCCAGACGACAACTATCAGACACCTCTTCCTACCTATCCCTGGACCATGACCCCACCGATAAACACCAGACCTTTATCAGCAGCACCATCACTGACCTCATCATCTCCGGCGATCTACCCCCCAGTGCCTCCAATCTCATAGTTCCCCAGCCCCGCACGGCCCGATTCTACCTCCTACCCAAAATCCACAAACACAACTGTCCCGGCAGACCCACTGTCTCTGCCTGCTCATGCCCCACCGAACTTATCTCTACCTACCTCGACTCCATCCTATCCCCCCTGGTTAAATCCCTCCCCACCTACGTCCAAGACACCTCACACGCCCTCCATCTCCTGGATAACTTCCAGTTCCCAGGCCCCCACTCCCTCATCTTCACCATGGATGTCCAGTCACTCCACACTTCCATCCCCCACAAGGATGGTCTCGAAGCCCTCCGTTTCTTCCTCGACCGTAGAACCAGCCAATCCCCATCGACCAACACTCTCCTCCGCCTAGCAGAGCTGGTTCTTACCCTCAACAACTTCTCCTTTGACTCCTCCCACTTCCTCCAAACCAGAGGCGTAGCTATGGGCACTCGCATGGGCCCTAGCTACGCCTGCCTCTTTGTCGGGTACGTCGAACAATCCCTGTTCCAAACGTACACTGGCCCCATCCCCGAACTCTACCTCCGCTACATCGATGACTGCATTGGTGCTACCTCTTGCACCCGTGCAGAACTCACTGACTTCATACACTTCTCCTCCAATTTCCATCCTGCCCTTAAATATACCTGGACTATCTCTGACATCTCCCTCCCGTTTCTGGACCTCACCATCTCCATTACAGGAGACAGACTAGTGACGGACATTTACTACAAACCCACCGACTCGCACAGCTATCTGGACTACACTTCTTCCCACCCGGTCCCCTGCAAAAAGTCTATCCCCTACTCCCAATTCCTCCGTCTACACCGCATCTGCGCCCGGGATAAGGTGTTTCACACTAGGGCTTCCGAGATGTCCTCGTTCTTCAGAAAACGGGGCTTCCCCTCCTCCATTATAGATGAGGCTCTCACTAGGGTCTCTTCTACATCCCGCAGCTCCGCTCTTGCTCCCCCTCCCCCCACTCGCAACAAGGACAGAATCCCCCTCGTTCTCACCTTCCACCCCACCAGCCAACGGATCCAACATATCATCCACCAACATTTCCGTTACCTACAACGGGACCCCACCTCTGGCCATATCTTCCCATCCCCTCCCCTCTCTGCATTCCGCAGAGACCGTTCCCTCCGTAACTCCCTGGTCCACTCGTCCCTTCCTACCCAAACCACCCCAACCCCGGGCACTTTCCCCTGCAACCGCACGAGATGCAACAACTGTCCCTTTACCTCCCCCCTCAACTCCATCCAAGGACCCAAACAGTCTTTCCAGGTGAGACAAAGGTTCACCTGCACCTCCTCCAACCTCATCTATTGCATCCGCTGCTCTAGATATCAACTTATTTATATCGGCGAAACCAAGCGCAGGCTCGGCGATTGCTTCGCTGAACACCTGCGCTCGGTCCGCATTAACAAAACTGATCTCCCGGTGGCCGAGCACTTTAACTCCCCCTCCCATTCCCAGTCTGACCTTTCTGTCATGGGCCCCCTCCAGTGCCATAGTGAGGCCCGCCGGAAATTGGAGGATCAGCACCTCATATTTCGCCTGGGCAGTTTGCAGCCCGGTGGTATGAACGTCGACTTCTCCAACTTCAGATAGCTCCTCTGTCCCTCCCTTCCCCTCCTCCTTCCCAGATCTCCCTCTATCTTCCTGTCTCCACCTATATCCTTCCTTTGTCCCGTCCCAGTGACATCAGTCTGAAGAAGGGTCTCGACCCGAAACGTCACCCATTCCTTCTCTCCCGAGATGCTGCCTGACCTGCTGAGTTACTCCAGCATTTTGTGAATAAATCGATTTGTACCAGCATCTGCAGTTATTTTCTTATACGGGCATAGCTTTAAGTTGAGAGAGGCAACATTTAAAGGAGATGTGTGGGGCGAGTTTTTATTTTGCACAGAGGGTGGCAAGGTCCTGGAACCACTGGGGAGGTGAGGCAGATACGATTGTGGCATTTGTAAAGCTTTTGGAAGGGACATGGACAGAAAAAAGCAACAGGAATTACATGGAAATTGAAATCTCAATAAAGATACATTTCATTCAGCACATCACATTACTTCTTTCATTTCAGGTTCACCAAGAGCTTCCTATTTTCGCTGATCAAGTTGTATTTCATTTTGCTCCATGGATTATGACTCCTAATACTCAGGCTCCCGAGGAGGTGTTTGTTTGTAGGTAAGGGGATATCGTTTAAAGTATGAACTGATTTTCCAAGCACTGCACCAACATCGCCACAATATTTCTTTTAGTTTATTCAGAAGTTCATGATCAGCGCAGAATTAGGCCATTCGGCCCATCAAGTCTACTCTGCCATTCAATCATGGCTGATCTATCTCTCCCTCCTCATCCCATTCTCCTGCCTCCCCCCCCCCCCCCCCATAACCCCTGACACCCGTACTAATCAAGAATCTATCTCTGCCTTAAAAATACCCATTGACGGCCTCCACAGCCTTCTGTGACATAGAATTCCGCAGATTCACCACCCACTGACTAAAGAAATTCCTACACATCTCCTTCCTGAAGGAACATCCTTTTATTCTGTGGCTGAGGTTGGAGATACAGCATGGAAACAGGTCTTTCGGCCCACTGTGTCCCACGATCAGTGATCCCCGCACACTAACATTATCCTACACACACTAGAGACAAATTACAATTTTACCAAGCCACATAGCCGACAAACCTGCACATCTTTGGAGAGTGGGAGGAAACCGGAACACCCGGAGAAAAAGGGAGAGCGTATAAACTCCGTACAAACAGCAACCGTAGTCAGGATCAAAGCCGGTTCTCTGGCCCTGTAAACAGCAACCCTACGGCTGCGCCAGAGAAATATAGAGTGATGTAGAATAAATGAGTGAGATGGAGTTGTTTGAGAATTTGTGGCCACAGGTTGATAGACATTGGTAGCTGGAGAGCTGAACATTTAAATAATCTATGTTTAGCCGTCACTATAAGGCTTCAGAAAGGTTACAAACTCTTTTCTGAATAAAAAGCTGGAGTGCAATTTTTCACCAGCTTAGTTTAATTTAGTTTTGAAATACGGCACGATTGAATCCGTGCCGTCCAGCAACCCCCATACACTAACACTATCCTACACACACTAGGGACTCTACTGCTGCGCCACCGTGCCACCCTTGATCGGATCTGTTCTGAAGTATTGTGGTCTTTTTGAGCACCTCATCTAAACATAGAACAGTGCAGTGCTGTACAGGAACTGGTCCTTCAGCCCACAAAACTTCCCATAACCTGAGATATTGGGTTTGCATTGAATGGCTATCCACTCCACAGATCTACAGACCCTCTTCCCTGACTCTCAGACAAAAGAAGGGTCTCGACCCGAAACGTCACCCATTCCTTCCCCGCTGAGTTACTCCAGCATTTTGTCTCTCTTCAGCCTTTGAATAATCAGGATGATACTTTGATTGGAAAGGTTAACACATGAACTGGTTGCAATGAAATGGTTTCTATTCCCTTGTTTCCACTTTAGCATGGTTGGTTTCAGGGTAACCTAATTTGGCAGTTCCCCTCTACAGAATCTCTTTTGCCCCCCTCTCTTAGCGTGACCGACAATAAGAAGTTCCTGATAGAATTCAAGAAGTTTGTGAACAAAGCACATTGCAAGTTAACAATCTGCCCAGAAGACGTGAATTTAGATGATGTCTGGATGCAGGTAAAACAATGATTTTCAGTCTATACAATAAGCAGCACCCACAAAGTGACTGCAATCCTCATCTGTACAAGGCAATGCATAATTAAGCTTTCCATTTCAATTATGCTTTCAATACAAGCTAAATTAGCTTTCAATTTAGTAATGAAAGAGCCATCATTAGGCGAGTAAATGTATATTCTCCCAATGACCTTGTGGGCTTTCGCCGGGTGCTCCGGTTTCCTCCCACATTCCAAAGACGTACAGATTTGTAGATTAATTGACTTTAGTAAAGATTGTAAATTGTCCCGAGTGTGTGGGATTGTGCACACACTCCATTCTCCAGATGTCGGTGGCATCTGTCCAAGTGTGCCCTGTCTCTTTACCCACTAACTTGTGTGACACATTCATCCTTCACTCCATCAGTGGAATCTATCTTTGTTGCCTGCACATGGAGTGTCACTGTTAGGCTTCCCTTTCACTGCGCGTTGTGTTATTCTGCTTCACCTTTCTGTGGAATAGTCATGCTGAATGTATTCTCTCTCTCTCTCAGGATGAAATCGAGTTTGGTTACACAGATGCTCCACACAAGTTCATGAATATAGTGCTGGATTCTCCTCGAAATAGGGGCCTTAAGAATTTTGCCTACAATTTTCTCTTGGTAAGGGATAATATTTCTGTGACTTGCCAATTTATTACTTCAATATGCTCACTCTCCGAAAGTACTAATTTTTGTTGGAATTATGCATGATACTTCAATTTCATTTGTCTGCTTTAGTACCTGATTCAGACTGTAAAGAGAATTCAGTTCCTTGCATGAGCTTTGTTTAGATCCAAAACCAGAGTTTAGTTTAGTTTAGAGATACAGCGCGGAAACAGGCCCTACATCCCTCCGAGTCCGCACCAACCTGCGATCGGCCGCTCACTAACACTATCCTATACACACCAGGCACAATTTTTAAAAACAATTTTACCAAGCCAATTAAGCTACTGTGTGTCTTTGGAGTGTGGGAGGAAACCAGAGCACCCGGAGAGAACCCACGCAGGTCACGTGGAGAACGTACAAACCCAGTACAGACAGCGCCCGTAATCAGGATCGAACCCGGATCTCTGGAGCTGTAAAGCGACTTTACCGCTGCGCCACCGTGCCACCCTAATGGATATGGATGAAGTTGCTGAAGATCATGGGATTCGATCCTGACTACGGGTGCTGACTGTGTGGAGTTTGTACATTCTCCCCATGACCTGCGTGGGCTTTCTCCGAGATCTTTGGTTTTCTCCCACACTACAGAGGTTTGTAGGTTAATTGGCTTGGTACAAATGTAAATTGTCCCTAGTGTGTGTAGGATAGTGTTAATATGCGGGAATTGCTGCTGGGTGTGTTCACGGTGGGCCGAAGTGCTTGTTTCTGCGCTATATAACTTTTAATAATTTTCTTTTCTTCATATTCCATATTTTATAACAGAAGTAGAGCATGTAAATGAAAAACATTGTTTTCAAAATGCCCATGATTTGTCAGCCAGGTACTAACAGCCATTTAGTTCTGGTAGCCCTATTGATGGTCTGTGCAGGCATGCAAAGTCCAGGTCCTGTGGTCAGGATCGAACCCAGGACTCTGGAAGCATGAGGCAACAGCTCTACCAGCTGTGCCACCATGCCATCTGCAAAACGGCTATACACAAACATCAGCCAATGTTTGGGCTCTTAATTATGTTAGCACCGAGGCAAAAGTTAAGGGAATTTTTTTTATTTCTCTGCTTGACGTACACTGCACCTCATCAAAAGCTAACATCTACAAATATTTGACATTGCTGCCTTTATTGTATAATTGTCAGGGCCCAGATTTTGGACGTATCGACCTGACAAGTAACACTCACAGCTCTCTGAACTCCTTTGGAAATCTGGAGGTCAGCCCTCCTGTGACAGTGAATGGCAAGGAATATCCGCTGGGCAGGATTGTCATCGGAAGCCACCTACCCATGTAATGTTACTGCATCTGTTTTGCTGGGAGGCGGAGGTGAAGTCTTCTTGCTTCATCTCTCCAGAAACCTTTCTCAGGTGTTAACTGTCTGCTTAGAGCTTTACTCTAATTACTAAATTACAATAATCTTTCAAAAGTACAGCGGGGCGCCACGGCGGCGCAGCAGGTAGAGCTACTGCCTCACAGCACCAGAGACCTAGGTTCTATCATAGGATCAATAGTGATAGGAGCAGAAATAGGTCTTTCAGCCCATCAAGTCTACTCCACCATTCAATCATGGCTGATTTATCTTTCCGCTCTCAACCCCATTTTCCTGCCTTCTCCCCATAACCTCTGACGCCCGAACTAATTGAGAATCTATCTATCTCTGCCTTAAATATATCCACTGACGTGGCCTCCACAGCCTTCTGTGGCAAAGAATTCTGCAGATTCACCACCCTCTGACTATAGAAATTCCTCATCTCCTTCCGAAAATAACATCATTTATTTCTGAGGCTCTAGTCCTAGACTCTCCCACTAATGGAATCATCCTCTCCACATCCGCTCTAGCCGCGCCTTTCACTATTCTGTACGTTTCAATGAGGTCCCCCCTCATTCTTCTAAACTCCAGCGAGTACAGGCCCAGTGCCGACAAACACTCATCATTTGTTAACCTACTCATTCCTGGGATCATTCTTGTAAACCTCCTCTGGACCCTCTCTGGAGCCAGCACATCCTCAGATATGGTGCCCAAAATTGCTCACAATATTCCAAATGCAGCCTTACCAGCGCCTTATAAAGCTTCAGCCTACTGGTGCTGTCTAAATCCTGCCTACGGATGCTGTCTGTATGGAGTTTGTATGTTCTCCCTGTGACCTGTATGGGTAGTCTCCGGATGCTCATTTTTTCTCCCACGCTCCAAAGACGTGCGGATTTGTCGGTTAATTGGTGTTGGTAAAAATTGTAAATTGTGCCTAGTAAGTAGGATGGTGCTTGTTTGCGGGGTGATCGCTGGTTGGCGTGGACTCGTGGCTGTGTTTCTACACTAAACTAAATTTGTGACCTTAAAGGCAGAAGGAAGTGGAATTTACATTTTTAAACTTATTTTCCAGCCACCCCGATGGGAGAAAGATGGCAAAGGTCATCAAGGACCTTTTGATGGCTCAGTCTGTGCAGTCTCCTATAATACTATACTCAGACTGGTTGACTGTTGGTCATGTCGATGAGTTCATGTCCTTTGTTCCAGCTCCCGACAGAAAGGTAATCAATATAATTCTACTACAACTTCAACACTAACTTCCACCCTGCCCTCAAATTCACCTGGACCATCTCCGACACCTCGCTCCCCTTTCCTGATCGCATCATCTCCATCACAGGGGATAGACTATTGACTGATGTCTACTAGAAACCCACCAACTCAACAGATATCTGGGCAACACCCCATTTCCCAATCTCATCTACTGCATCTGGCGTTCCCAAAGTGGCCTCCTCTACATTGGCGAGACCGTGTGCAGACTTGGCGACCGTTTCGCCAAACATTTACACTCTGTCCACTGGATCTCCCTGTGGCTAACCATTTTAACACCTCTTCCCATTGATATTCCATCCTCTGGCTTCACAATTCTTACCTCTTCTATCCTTATCTTACACCTTTTGTCTTTTGATCTCTGGCTTTTGTCCAACCATCTCCCTATCAACACCCACCTCCCTCAATCTTTGTCCACCTATTACTTGCTGGTCTTTATTTCCCCTCCCCACAATCAAGAACAGCAATAATTCCACATGCCCACATTTGGCCCATCTATCTTCTATCTATCTATCTATCTATTCTATATAATACTAAAACTCTGCGGTCCAACATTCCGTATGTATGTATGTATATGTGTATGTACGGAAGATTCCGAAGAGTTTCTGTCCATATAACTTACAAACCCTACTCCTCCCTGACGGTACACCAAAGCGCTACGATTTTTGTACCGCCATATTCACCATTAACATGGGCAACTATTGTAAGTACTTTCGTTCAAATTGAAGCTACCTTTTTAAAGCTAGAGAGATATTAAAGTTTAAATTTTCATTTCTAACCCTTTTCTTGAAGGGGCTTCAGCGCGTGATGTCACAATGGCACCCGTGCACCAATGAGAGATCAGCTCGGTTTTAAATTTACATCTTCAGCTTGTGACGTCACAATGCTTGTGTGAGATTGTTGCAACATTGTTGCGAAAGGCAACTGCCAGTTTTTTAAAGTTGTGCAAGTCACTTAACATACACAGATCAGCATGGGGCCCCTATTCCCTCTCTCCCCCCCTTCCCCCCTCAACCCCTTCCTCCCCACTCCTTCCCACCTCCATCCCCACTCCCTCCCCCCCTATTCCCTCCCTCCCCCCTTCCCCCTCAACCCCTTCCTCCCCACTCCTTCCCACCTCCATCCCCACTCCCTCCCCCCCTCCTCCCCAACTCCCTCCCCACCTCCCTCACCCCTCCTCCCCTAACTCCTCCCTCCCTCCCCCTTCCCTCCCTCCCCTCCTCCCGGTTACAATGGAAACCCTACGAGGACGGGCCCAACGGGGAAAGAGGGGTACTGGGAAAAGGGGAGGTCCCCCTCCCTCCCTCCCCTCTCCCTCCCCCCCTTCCCTCCTCCCTTCCCCCCTCCCCTCCCCCCTCCCATCCCCCCCTCTCCCCCCTCCCTCCCCCTAACCCCCTCCCTCCCCCTCTCCCTCCCCCCTCCCCTCCCCCTCCCTCCCCCTTCCCTCCCCCAACCCTCCCCCTTTCTTCCCCTCCCGGTTACAATGGAAACCCTACGAGGACGGGCCCAACGGGCCCACTCGGTCTAGTATAATACTAAAACTCTGCGGTCCAACATTCCGTATGTATATACGGAAGATTCCGTATGTATATACGGAAGATTCCGAAGATTTCTGTCCATAACTTACAAACCCTGCTCCTCCCAGACGGTACACCAAAGCGCTACGATTTTTGTACCGCCGTATTCACCATTGACGTGGGCAACTGTTGTAAGTACTTTCGTTCAAATTGAAGCTACCTTTTTAAAGCTAGAGAGATATTAAAGTTTAAATTTTCATTTCTAACACTTTTCTTGAAGGGTCCAAACCCTACTCCTCCCAGACGGTACACCAAAGCGCTACGATTTTTGTACCGCCGTATTCACCATTAACATGGGCAACTATTGTAAGTACTTTCGTTCAAATTGAAGCTACCTTTTTAAAGCTAGAGAGATATTAAAGTATAAATTTTCATTTCTAACCCTTTTCTTGAAGGGGCTTCAGTGCGTGATGTCACAATGGCACCCGTGCACCAATGAGAGATCAGCTCGGTTTTAAATTTACATCTTCAGCTTGTGACGTCACAATGCTTGTGTGAGATTGTTGCAACATTGTTGCGAAAAGCAACTGCCAGTTTTTTAAAGTTGTGCAAGTCACTTAACATACACAGATCAGCATGGGGCCCCTATTCCCTCGCTCCCCCCCTTCCCCCCTCAACCCCTTCCTCCCCACTCCTTCCCACCTCCATCCCCACTCCCTCCCCCCCTCCTCCCCAACTCCCTCCCCACCTCCCTCACCCCTCCTCCCCTAACTCCCCCCCCTCCCTCCTTCCCTCCATCCTCCCCCCCTCCCTCCACCCTTCCATCCCTCTCCCCCTACCCCCTCCTTCCACCCTCCCTCCCCCCCTTCTGGTTACAAAGGAAACCCTACGGGGACGGGCCCAACGGGGAAAGAGGGGTACTGGGAAAAGGGGAGGTCCCCCTCCCTCCCCTCCCCTCCCCCCTCCCCCTCCCCCCTAACCCTCTCCCTCCCCCTTCCCCCCTCCCCTCCTCCCTCCACACCTCCCTCCTCCCTCCCTCCCCTCCTCCCGGTTACAATGGAAACCCTACGAGGACGGGCCCAACGGGGAAAGAGGGGTACTGGGAAAAGGGGAGGTCCCCCTCCCTCCCCCTTACACGCTCCCTCCCTCCCCCTCCCCCTCTCCCTCCCCCCTCCCCTCCCCCCTCCCTCCCCCTCCCCTCCTCCCTCCACACCTCCCTCCTCCCTCCCCCCTACCCCCCTCCCTCCCCTCTCCCTCCTCCCCCTTCCCCCTCCCTCCCCCTCCCCTCCTCCCTCCCCCTCCCCTCCTCCCTCCACACCTCCCTCCTCCCTCCCTCCCCCTTCCCTACCTCCCCTCCTCCCGGTTACAATGGAAACCCTACGACGACGGGCCCAACGGGGAAAGAGGGGTACTGGGAAAACGGGTGGTCCCCCTCCCTCCCCCCTTCCCCCTCCCTACCCCCTCCCTCCCCTCTCCCTCCCCCTTGCCCCTTCCCCCCTCCCCCTCCCCTCCCCCCTCCACACCTCCCTCCTCCCTTCCCTCCCCCCCACTCCCCTCCCGGTTACAATGGAAACCTTACGAGGACGGGCACAACGGGGAAAGAGGGGTACTGGGAAAAGGGGAGGTCCCCCTCCCTCCCCCTTCCACCCTCACCCCTTCCCCCCACCCCTCCCCCCTCCCTCCACCTCCCCCCCTTCCCCCCTCCCCCTCCCTCCCCCTCCCCTCCTCCCTCCACACCTCCCTCTTCCCTCCCTCCCCCCTCCCTCCCTGCCTCATGGTTACAATGGAAACCCTACGAGGACGGGCCCAACGGGGAAAGGGGTGTGCTGGGGAAAGGGGGGGGGAGAGTAAGAGTGTATCTGGGGGAGAGAGAATGGGGGGGTCTGAGAATGGGGACTGGGGAGGGGGACAACAGGGGGCTTGGTGGTTTGGGAAAGAAGAGTACTGGGAAAAGGGGAGGTACCCCTCCCTCCCCACTCTCCTCCCTCCCTCATCCCTCCCTCCCTCCCGTCCCAGCAGCGCTGACCGCCGGGAGGTGTAGTCGCCGTCGCCTCTCCCGCTGTTTGATTTCATTTATAACAAAGACATTTATTTAAAATGAGGAATGTGATTTTCATTAAGTTTGATTTTATTTATTTTAAAAAAGCTGATGCTCTATAGATAAGTTTATTTCCTTTTCAACAAAGAACGCTGTTTATTTTAAAGTAAAATAGACCCTCCCCCCACCCCCCTCCCTCCCCTCTCCCTCCCCATCCCCCTCCCCTCCTTCCCCCTCCCCTCCCCCCTCCACTCCACCCTCCCCTCCCCCCCTCCCTCCCACTTCCCTCCCTCCCATCCTCCCGGTTACAATGGAAACCCTACGAGGACGGGCCCAACGGGCCCACTCGGTCTAGTCTATATACTACTAAAACTCTGCGGTCCAACATTCCGTATGTATGTATGTATATGTACGGAAGATTCCGAAGAATTTCTGTCCATAACTTACAAACCCTACTCCTCCCTGAAGTTACACCAAAGCGCTACGATTTTTGTACCGCCATATTCACCATTAACGTGGGCAACTATTGTAAGTACTTTCGTTCAAATTGAAGCTACCTTTTTAAAGCTAGAGAGATATTAAAGTTTAAATTTTCATTTCTAACCCTTTTCTTGAAGGGGCTTCAGCGCGTGATGTCACAATGGCACCCGTGCACCAATGAGAGATCAGCTCGGTTTTAAATTTACATCTTCAGCTTGTGACGTCACAATGCTTGTGTGAGATTGTTGCAACATTGTTGCGAAAAGCAACTGCCAGTTTTTTAAAGTTGTGCAAGTCACTTAACATACACAGGTCAGCATGGGGCCCCTATTCCCTCCCTCCCCCCCTTCCCCCCTCAACCCCTTCCTCCCCACTCCTTCCCACCTCCATCCCCACTCCCTCCCCCCTCCTCCCCAACTCCCTCCCCACCTCCCTCACCCCTCCTCCCCTAACTCCCCCCCCTCCCTCCTTCCCTCCATCCTCCCCCCCCTCCCTCCACCCTTCCATCCCTCTCCCCCTCCCCCCTCCTTCCACCCTCCCTCCCCCCCTTCTGGTTACAAAGGAAACCCTACGGGGACGGGCCCAACGGGGAAAGAGGGGTACTGGGAAAAGGGGAGGTCCCCCTCCCTCCCCTTCCCCCCTCCCCCTCCCCCCTAACCCTCTCCCTCCCCCTTCCCCCCTCCCCTCCCCCCCTCCCCTCCTCCCTCCACACCTCCCTCCTCCCTCCCTCCCCTCCTCCCGGTTACAATGGAAACCCTACGAGGACGGGCCCAACGGGGAAAGAGGGGTACTGGGAAAAGGGGAGGTCCCCCTCCCTCCCCCTTCCCCCATCCCATCCCCCCTCCCTCCCCTCTCCCTCCCCCTTCCCCCGTTCCCCCCTCCCCTTCCCCCCTCCCTCCACACCTCTCTCCTCCCTCCCTCCCCTTCCCTCCCTCCCATCCTCCCAATGCTTGTTTGAGATGGGTGCTACATTGTTTCGAAAAGCACCACTAACAGATCGCAGTGAGAAGCACTATGTGACCGCGAATGTTTCAAAACAAGCACTTAAAAAGCACTTATCTTTTTTTAAAGTATTTTTTTTTATTGCAAGTCACTTAACATACAGAAATCAGCATTGGGCCCCTATGCTCGTGGGCCACCGGGGCAAGTGTTTCGAAAAAAGCACTGAGAGTGTGTCTGGGGGAGAGAGAGAATGGGGGGGGTCTGAGAATGGGGACTGGGGAGGGGGACAACAGGGGTCGTTGCGGAGGGGGCTTGGTGGTGGGGGAAAGAGGGGTACTGGGAAAAGGGGAGGTTCCACTTCCCCCCTCAACCCCTTCCTCCCCCCTCCTTCCCACCTCCATCCCCACTCGCTCCCCCCCTCCCTCCCCCCTCAATCCCAACCTCCATCATCACACAGCCCCTAACTCCCCCCCTCCCTCCTTCCCTCCATCCCACCCTCCCCCACTCCCTGCCCCCTCCCTCCACCCTTCCATCCCTCTCCCCCTCCCACCTCCTTCCACCCTCCCTCCCCCCCTCCCGGTTACAATGGAAACCCTACGGGGACGAGCCCAACGGGGAAAGAGGGGTACTGGGAAAAGGGGAGATCCCCCTCCCTCCCCTCCCCCTACCCCCTTCCCCCCTCCCCTTCCCCCTCCCCTCCCCCCTCCCTCCCCCTCCCCTCCTCCCTTCACACCTCCCTCCTCCCTCCCCCCCCCCTCCCGGTTACAATGGAAACCCTATGAGGACAGGCCCAACGGGGAAAGAGGGGTACTGGGAAAAGGGGAGGTCCCCCTTCCCCCTCAACCCCTTCATCCCCCCTCCTTCCCACCTCCATCCCCACTCCCTCCCCCCCTCCTCCCCCTCCCTCCCCAACTCCCTCCCCCCTCCCCCCTAACTCCCCCCTCCCTCCTTCCCTCCCTCCCCAATCCCTCCCCCCCTCCCTCCACCCTTCCATCCCTCTCCCCCCTCCTTCCACCCTCCCTCCCCCCTCCCGGTTACAATTGAAACCCTACGAGGACGGGCCCAACGGGGAAAGAGGAGTACTGGGAAAAGGGGAGGTCCCCTCCCTCCCCCCTTCCCCCTCCCCTCCCCCCTCCCCTCTCCCTCCCCCTCCCCCCTACCCCCCTCCCTCCCCTCCCCCCTCCCTCCCCTCCCCTCCTCCCTCCACACCTCCCTCCTCCCTCCCTCCCCCTTCCCGCCCTCCCCTCCCGGTTACAATGGAAACCCTACGAGGACGGGCCCAACGGGGAAAGAGGGGTACTGGGAAAAGGGGAGGTCCCCCTCCCTCCCTCCCCCCTCCCCTCTCCCTCCCCCCCTTCCCTCCTCCCTTCCCCCCTCCCCCTCCCATTCCCCCTCCCTCCCCCCTACCCCCCTCCCTCCCCTCTCCCTCCCCCCTCCCCCCCTCCCCTCCCTCCTCCCTCCCCCTTCCCTCCCCCAACCCTCCCCCTTTCCTCCCCTCCCGGTTACAATGGAAACCCTACGAGGACGGGCCCAACGGGCCCACTCGGTCTAGTATACTACTAAAACTCTGCGGTCCAACATTCCGTATGTATATGTGTATGTACGCAAAGATTCCGAAGAGTTTCTGTCCATAACTTACAAACCCTACTCCTCCCTGACGGTACACCAAAGCGCTACGATTTTTGTACCGCCATATTCACCATTAACATGGGCAACTATTGTAAGTACTTTCGTTCAAATTGAAGCTACCTTTTTAAAGCTAGAGAGATATTAAAGTTTAATTTTCATTTCTAACCCTTTTCTTGAAGGGGCTTCAGCGCGTGATGTCACAATGGCACCCGTGCACCAATGAGAGATCAGCTCGGTTTTAAATTTACATCTTCAGCTTGTGACGTCACAATGCTTGTGTGAGATTGTTGCAACATTGTTGCGAAAGGCAACTGCCAGTTTTTTAAAGTTGTGCAAGTCACTTAACATACACAGATCAGCATGGGGCCCCTATTCCCTCCCTCCCCCCCCTTCCCCCCTCAACCCCTTCCTCCCCACTCCTTCCCACCTCCATCCCCACTCCCTCCCCCCCTCCTCCCCACCTCCCTCACCCCTCCTCCCCTAACTCCCCCCCCTCCCTCCTTCCCTCCATCCCTCCCCCCCTCCCTCCACCCTTCCATCCCTCTCCCCCTCCCCCCTCCTTCCACCCTCCCTCCCCCCTTCTGGTTACAAAGGAAACCCTACGGGGATGGGCCCAACGGGGAAAGAGGGGTACTGGGAAAAGGGGAGGTCCCCCTCCCTCCCCTCCCCTCCCCCTCCCCCCTAACCCTCTCCCTCCCCCTTCCCCCTCCCCTCCTCCCTCCACACCTCCCTCCTCTCTCCCTCCCCTCCTCCCGGTTACAATGGAAACCCTACGAGGACGGGCCCAACGGGGAAAGAGGGGTACTGGGAAAAGGGGAGGTCCCCCTCCCTCCCCCCTTCCCCCATCCCATCCCCCCTCCCTCTCCTCTCCCTCCCCCTTCCCCCCGTTCCCCCCTCCCCTTCCCCCCTCCCTCCACACCTCTCTCCTCCCTCCCTCCCCTTCCCTCCCTCCCATCCTCCCAATGCTTGTTTGAGATGGGTGCTACATTGTTTCGAAAAGCACCACTAACAGATCGCAGTGAGAAGCACTATGTGACCGCGAATGTTTCAAAACAAGCACTTAAAAAGCACTTATCTTTTTTTAAAGTATTTTTTTTTATTGCAAGTCACTTAACATACACAGATCAGCATTGGGCCCCTATGCTCGTGGGCCACCGGGGCAAGTGTTTCCCGGTTACAATGGAAACCCTACGGGGACGGGCCCAACGGGGAAAGAGGGGTACTGGGAAAAGGGGAGATCCCCCTCCCTCCCCTCCCCCCTACTCCCTCCCCCCTTCCCCCCTTCCCCCTCCCCTCCCCCCTCCCTCCCCCTCCCCTCCTCCCTCCACACCTCCCTCCCTCCCCCCTCCCGGTTACAATGGAAACCCTATGACGGGCCCAACGGGGAAAGAGGGGTACTGGGAAAAGGGGAGGTCCCCCTTCCCCCCTCAACCCCTTCATCCCCCCTCCTTCCCACCTCCATCCCCACTCCCTCCCCCCCTCCTCCCCCTCCCTCCCCAACTCCCTCCCCCCTCCCCCCTAACTCCCCCCTCCCTCCTTCCCTCCCTCCCCAATCCCTCCCCCCCTCCCTCCACCCTTCCATCCCTCTCCCCCCTCCTTCCACCCTCCCTCCCCCCCTCCCGGTTACAATTGAAACCCTACGAGGACGGGCCCAACGGGGAAAGAGGAGTACTGGGAAAAGGGGAGGTCCCCCTCCCTCCCCCCTTCCCCTCCCCCCTACCCCCCTCCCTCCCCTCCCCCCTCCCTCCCCTCCCCTCCTCCCTCCACACCTCCCTCCTCCCTCCCTCCCCCTTCCCGCCCTCCCCTCCTCCCGGTTACAATGGAAACCCTACGAGGACGGGCCCAACGGGGAAAGAGGGGTACTGGGAAAAGGGGAGGTCCCCCTCCCTCCCCCCTACCCACCTCCCTCCCCTCTCCCTCCCCCCTTTCCCTCCTCCCTTCCCCCTCCCCTCCCCCTCCCATCCCCCCCTCTCCCCCTCCCTCCCCCCTACCCCCTCCCTCCCCTCTCCCTCCCCCCTCCCCCCCTCCCCTCCCCCCCTCCCCTCCCCTCCTCCCTCCCCCTTCCCTCCCCCAACCCTCCCCCTTTCCTCCCCTCCCGGTTACAATGGAAACCCTACGAGGACGGGCCCAACGGGCCCACTCGGTCTAGTATCTATCTATCTATATAATACTAAAACTCTGCGGTCCAACATTCCGTATGTATGTATGTATATGTGTATGTACGGAAGATTACTTACAAACCCTACTCCTCCTAGACGGTACACCAAAGCGCTACGATTTTTGTACCGCCGTATTCACCATTAACCTGGGCAACTATTGTAAGTACTTTCGTTCAAATTGAAGCTACCTTTTTAAAGCTAGAGAGATATTAAAGTTTAAATTTTTCATTTCTAACCCTTTTCTTCAAGGGGCTACATTTGTTTCCAAAAGTTTCCAGAAAAGGATTTAGTTTTCAGCAAGGATTTAGTTTTCAGCTTGTGACGGCTACATTGTTTCGAAAAGCTTCCAAGAAGTCTTTTTTGTTATTGCAAGTCAAGTCAAGTCAAGTCAGTTTTATTTGTATAGCACATTTAAAAACAACCCACGTTGACCAAAGTACTGCACATCTGATTAGGAAAAAACAAACAAACATCTGATTAGGGAAAAAAAAAAAGAATGAAGGCTATAGTGGTCACTTGACATACACAGATCAGGAGGACGGGCCCAACGGGCACACTTGGAGAGTAAGAGTGGGGCTGGGGGAGGAGAGAATGGGGGGTGTGGGGACGGGCCCAACGGGCCCTCTTTTCCGGGCCCAACGGGCACACTTGGAGAGTAAGAGTGGGGCTGGGGGAGTGAGAATGGGGGGTGTGGGGACGGGCCCAACGGGCCCTCTTTTCTAGTATAATACTAAAACTCTGCGGTCCAACATTCCGTATGTATGTATGTATATGTGTATGTACGGAAGATTACTTACAAACCCTACTCCTCCTAGACGGTACACCAAAGCGCTACGATTTTTGTACCGCCGTATTCACCATTAACCTGGGCAACTATTGTAAGTACTTTCGTTCAAATTGAAGCTACCTTTTTAAAGCTAGAGAGATATTAAAGTTTAAATTTTTCATTTCTAACCCTTTTCTTCAAGGGGCTACATTTGTTTCCAAAAGTTTCCAGAAAAGGATTTAGTTTTCAGCAAGGATTTAGTTTTCAGCTTGTGACGGCTACATTGTTTCGAAAAGCTTCCAAGAAGTCTTTTTTGTTATTGCAAGTCAAGTCAAGTCAAGTCAAGTCAAGTCAAGTCAGTTTTATTTGTATAGCACATTTAAAAACAACCCACGTTGACCAAAGTACTGCACATCTGATTAGGAAAAAAACAAAAAACATCTGATTAGGGAAAAAAAAAAAGAATGAAGGCTATAGTGGTCACTTGACATACACAGATCAGGAGGACGGGCCCAACGGGCACACTTGGAGAGTAAGAGTGGGGCTGGGGGAGGAGAGAATGGGGGGTGTGGGGACGGGCCCAACGGGCCCTCTTTTCCGGGCCCAACGGGCACACTTGGAGAGTAAGAGTGGGGCTGGGGGAGTGAGAATGGGGGGTGTGGGGACGGGTTCAGCTTGTGACGGCTACATTGTTTCGAAAAGCTTCCAAGAAGTCTTTTTTGTTATTGCAAGTCAAGTCAAGTCAAGTCAAGTCACTTTTATTTGTATAGCACATTTAAAAACAACCCACGTTGACCAAAGTACTGCACATCTGATTAGGAAAAAAAAAAAAAAACATCTGATTAGGAAAAAAAAAAAAACGGGCACACTTGGAGAGTAAGAGTGGGGCTGGGGGAGGAGAGAATGGGGGGTGTGGGGACGGGCCCAACGGGCCCTCCCCAACGGGCACACTTGGAGAGTAAGAGTGGGGCTGGGGGAGGAGAGAATGGGGGGTGTGGGGACGGGCCCAACGGGCCCTCTTTTCTAGTATACTACTAAAACTCTGCGGTCCAACATTCCGTATGTATATGTGTATGTACGCAAAGATTCCGAAGAGTTTCTGTCCATAACTTACAAACCCTACTCCTCCCTGACGGTACACCAAAGCGCTACGATTTTTGTACCGCCATATTCACCATTAACATGGGCAACTATTGTAAGTACTTTCGTTCAAATTGAAGCTGCCTTTTTAAAGCTAGAGAGATATTAAAGTTTAATTTTCATTTCTAACCCTTTTCTTGAAGGGGCTTCAGCGCGTGATGTCACAATGGCACCCGTGCACCAATGAGAGATCAGCTCGGTTTTAAATTTACATCTTCAGCTTGTGACGTCACAATGCTTGTGTGAGATTGTTGCAACATTGTTGCGAAAGGCAACTGCCAGTTTTTTAAAGTTGTGCAAGTCACTTAACATACACAGATCAGCATGGGGCCCCTATTCCCTCCCTCCCCCCCCTTCCCCCCTCAACCCCTTCCTCCCCACTCCTTCCCACCTCCATCCCCACTCCCTCCCCCCCTCCTCCCCAACTCCCTCCCCACCTCCCTCACCCCTCCTCCCCTAACTCCCCCCCCTCCCTCCTTCCCTCCATCCCTCCCCCCCTCCCTCCACCCTTCCATCCCTCTCCCCCTCCCCCCTCCTTCCACCCTCCCTCCCTCCCTTCTGGTTACAAAGGAAACCCTACGGGGACGGGCCCAACGGGGAAAGAGGGGTACTGGGAAAAGGGGAGGTCCCCCTCCCTCCCCTCCCCTCCCCCTCCCCCTAACCCTCTCCCTCCCCCTTCCCCCTCCCCTCCTCCCTCCACACCTCCCTCCTCCCTCCCTCCCCTCCTCCCGGTTACAATGGAAACCCTACGAGGACGGGCCCAACGGGGAAAGAGGGGTACTGGGAAAAGGGGAGGTCCCCCTCCCTCCCCCCTTCCCCCATCCCATCCCCCCTCCCTCTCCTCTCCCTCCCCCTTCCCCCCGTTCCCCCCTCCCCTTCCCCCATCCCTCCACACCTCTCTCCTCCCTCCCTCCCCTTCCCTCCCTCCCATCCTCCCAATGCTTGTTTGAGATGGGTGCTACATTGTTTCGAAAAGCACCACTAACAGATCGCAGTGAGAAGCACTATGTGACCGCGAATGTTTCAAAACAAGCACTTAAAAAGCACTTATCTTTTTTTAAAGTATTTTTTTTAATTGCAAGTCACTTAACATACACAGATCAGCATTGGGCCCCTATGCTCGTGGGCCACCGGGGCAAGTGTTTCCCGGTTACAATGGAAACCCTACGGGGACGGGCCCAACGGGGAAAGAGGGGTACTGGGAAAAGGGGAGATCCCCCTCCCTCCCCTCCCCCCTACTCCCTCCCCCCTTCCCCCCTCCCCTTCCCCCCTCCCCTCCCCCCTCCCTCCCCCTCCCCTCCTCCCTCCACACCTCCCTCCCTCCCCCCTCCCGGTTACAATGGAAACCCTATGAGGACGGGCCCAACGGGGAAAGAGGGGTACTGGGAAAAGGGGAGGTCCCCCTTCCCCCCTCAACCCCTTCATCCCCCCTCCTTCCCACCTCCATCCCCACTCCCTCCCCCCCTCCTCCCCCTCCCTCCCCAACTCCCTCCCCCCTCCCCCCTAACTCCCCCCTCCCTCCTTCCCTCCCTCCCCAATCCCTCCCCCCCTCCCTCCACCCTTCCATCCCTCTCCCCCCTCCTTCCACCCTCCCTCCCCCCCTCCCGGTTACAATTGAAACCCTACGAGGACCGGCCCAACGGGGAAAGAGGAGTACTGGGAAAAGGGGAGGTCCCCCTCCCTCCCCCCTTCCCCTCCCCCCTACCCCCCTCCCTCCCCTCCCCCCTCCCTCCCCTCCCCTCCTCCCTCCACACCTCCCTCCTCCCTCCCTCCCCCTTCCCGCCCTCCCCTCCTCCCGGTTACAATGGAAACCCTACGAGGACGGGCCCAACGGGGAAAGAGGGGTACTGGGAAAAGGGGAGGTCCCCCTCCCTCCCCCCTACCCACCTCCCTCCCCTCTCCCTCCCCCCTTTCCCTCCTCCCTTCCCCCCTCCCCTCCCCCTCCCATCCCCCCCTCTCCCCCTCCCTCCCCCCTACCCCCTCCCTCCCCTCTCCCTCCCCCCTCCCCTCCCCCCCTCCCCTCCCCTCCTCCCTCCCCCAAC